>NW_007246477.1:267156-399375 GCF_000164805.1 Carlito syrichta
AGATGAGGTCTCGCTGCCCAGGCGGATCTCGAACCCGCGGACTCAGGCAATCCACTCACCTCAGCCTCCCAAAGGCGAGAGATTACAGGCTGAGCCACTGAGCTCGGCTCACTGCAAATTATTTGATTTTATATGTAGAAAACCCTAAAGCTGTCATTGAAAACTTTTAAAAATGATTTTATCTAGCTGGGCTCGGTGTGGCCACTGCACTCCAGTCTGGGCGACAGAGTGAGACTCCAACTCAAAAAATAAAAAATAAAAATGGTTTTATCTAAGTCAACACACAAAAATCAGTTGCATCTTTATTCACTAACAATAGACAATCAAAAAATTATGAAATAATCTCAGTTAAAATAATATTTAAAAAAAGAAAAGAAGAACTAACCAAGAAGGTGAAGGATATGTACAATGAAAATTACAAAACATTACTGAAACATTACAGAAATTTTTAAAGACATATATATATATATATATATATATATATATATATATGGAAACGTAATCACCAGAGTTTCAAAATAGTTTCAAAAAACAGATCCTGCCAGTGCAACTGTTGTAAAGACAGATTTCTGGTGCTTCCTACTCAACATTTTTTCATCAACATAAATTTATCTTTTAAAATTCCCTATTAATTGATAAAGTATTTTTATATCCAAAATTTTTCGATTCCTTACAATTACAAAATGTTAAAGATACATTTTTATGGAGACAATTTAATACAGATTCAATAGAAGTACGTATTCATTTCACTTAACAAATTGTTTAAGAAAGAATTTACTTCTTTCCTTTTTAAAGATATTAAGGTACAGAAAGTGAAAAAAAATGTTGTAATGCAAAATGGAGGTGACTCTTTAGGAAAGCAACAGAATGTATAAACACTAAAATAGAAATATTTTAGCACATAAAGTAAATAGATTTATTATTACCCAAGGGAAAACACAAACTCCAACCTAATGAAAAATCACTTGCAAAAAACTTAGCATATGATTTGAAATACTTTGAAAATAAACAAAACAGATACTGGAGAATTAGTGTTATATCTTTATTGTTCCCATGATATGCCTTTGAAGTCACTTAATGCATTATTGATCTATCAATATCTGTTAATATTATTATACATAAAATGACATGGGAAACCATGCAAATTGGATATACCACCAAATACTTTTACTTTTATAAACTTTATAAATTTTTCTATATGCTCTCATTTTTTCCTTTATTTGATTTTTCTTTTATTAAATGTTATTATTTCATGCTGTCAGAACTACTATGTAATAACTTTAAAACATAATTGTAAAAAATCTCATTGTTCAGATATGCTTGTGTGTGTGTGTGTGTGTGTGTGTATGTGTGTTCTAAAATTCAGTTTTATTTATTAGTGCTATAAAATAAACTTGTTAAATCTCAGGGTTACCAATGAACTCAGTAATCTTCCATGGTAATAAACTTCTACTTTTTACAGCAATGGGTTAATAGAAAGTCTGTTTCATAATTGCCTTTATATAGCTTAGCTTTGCTGTTTTCAATGGCTAACATTCATAGATCTTACATTTGTCTGATATCTCAGAAATGTGTTGTTGACCAAAGATGTCACTGACTGAGGGAAGGTAGACATACAAGCGTTTCTCTTGCTCAGAAAAAAAATTAAACATTAAAAATATGTAAAACAAAAAGTAAGCTAAACCAAGCCCAAAGACAATTGACTTACCACTGTATGCACAGAGTAAATTTATCCTTAGTGTATAGTATTAAATTGTATTTAGCATTATTTTCTAGGGAAAAAAAACATGGTATAAGAGCTAACAAAATATCTTATTTTGCAACTTCTCTTTAAAATTGTCAATAAATATAATATCATTTTCTTTTCCCTTAGTTATAATAATATACATTTTAATAAAAGTATCTTTATCCATATTTATTTCACAAAATAATATATGGCCAGCACTAGGCTAAAAGATGCAAATATATTATTCCTAATATTTACTACATACTTGAGAGGTTTTAATCCCACTTTAGAGTTTAAAAATTAAGCTTAAATAGGTTAAATGACTAGCCAGAAGGTCATTAATTCCCATAAATCGTTGATGGAAAGATCACTAAAACTCTTGGAGTACAGAGTAATTAATTACTGAACAATATAATAAAAGCACACACACATTTAAAAAGTAATTTGCTCTAAAAATAAATTGAACATAACATTTTTTAAAATATAAATTTTTACAAAATACCTTTCATGAAATATAAATGTCTATAATTATGCAAACATAAATTTTAAATAAATTTTATGTTTTAAAAATTTCTGTAAAATAAAGAGAAAAGTTTTGAGGTCTTAACATCATTGCAATTATTTTAGCTATAATTTTAGATATAAAATACAAAATTTTTAGTGCTAGATTGAAATGTTTTACCATTATTTATATTTTATATTTATATTTCCCCATTTCTAAGTTGTCTCCCTAACTTTCATTATTCAAGCAGCCATTGCCAGTAGATTCATAGCATTATTTTTTTGTTTGTTTTGTTTTGTTTTGAGTTGAAGTCTCACTCAGTCGCCCAGACTGGAGTGCAGTGGCCGCTCCCGGCCACTGCAGCCTCACCTGCTGGGCTCCGGCGATCCTTCTGTCTCAGCCTTCCGAGTAGCCAGAATTACAGGCATGCGCTTCCACGCCGGGCTGATTTTTTGATTTATTGTAGAGATGAGGTCTCGCTGCCCAGGCGGGTCTCGAACCCGCGGGCTCAGGCAATCCACTCACCTCAGCCTCCCAAAGGCGCGGGATTACAGGCTGAGCCACCCAGCCCGGCTGATTCATAGCATTCTTACTCAAAGTTTTTTTTCAAAATTTCTACAGGTAAACATAAAAACTGAAAGTATTAATTAATAATTGTACTAATAAGAATTCATAAATGCTTTTAGCCTGTCATAATATTCTAAAAATCAACAACTTTGCAGTAATTTTTGCACTTGTTCTTGAATTGAGGTCCACCCACTCTCAACTCTCTAAAATATAATTTGATTATGAACCTTAGTTGAAGTAACTTGGACATATGAACATTGAGAGTAGTAAATGCAGGGGGAAAATTTGGTGGTAGAATTAGAACACAATTTATTACTAGTTTCCGGTGTAAGATAAATTATTTTTTGAACATGAAAACAAAATTACTCAAATAATAGCAAGATATTTGAAGAAAGACTAAAGAATTACAAAGGGAGGAATATGCTTTGATTCTTTTACCATTTCTATTGTTCACCCTCCCTTTTGTTGATGTCTCTTTCTTGCATCCTCCACCTAAACCTTGACTTACCCTTGTCACTGGTCTTGGCCTCTAGATCAATGTATCAGTTATTTTGTGGTGAGTCATCTAGACATACCCCAGATCAGGCAGCCACCTTAGTGTGTTTGAGAGTGGAGATGCCAGCCGGGTTTGGTGGCTCAGCCTGTAATCCCGCACCTTTGGGAGGTTGAAGTGAGTGGATTGCCTGAGCCTGCGGGTTCGAGACCCGCCTGGGTAGCGAGACCTCATCTCTACAATAAATCAAAAAATCAGCCGGGCGTGGTAGCACATGCCTGTAATTCCAGTTACTTGGAAGGCTGAGGCAGAAGGATCGCCGGAGCCCAGCAGGTCGAGGCTGCAGTGGCCGGGAGCGGCCACTGCACTCCAGTCTGGGCGACAGAGTGAGACTCCAACTCAAAAAAAAAAAAGAGTGGAGATGCCAAGTGGGGATGAGAGCATTGGTACCGTACATAAGCTGGAGTAATTTTCCTGCCAAAATGTCGAAATTACTGTTTTATTTTACTTTATAATATTCTACTTCTTATTCTGTTATCTCAGTTAAAAAAAATTATTGCCATGTTTTGTTTAACACATTAAACAGGCATTTTCAACTTGTATATTAGAAACTGAGAATATCGTACCTAGAAAAAAAAATATTACCCCTAATATATTGAGAGAGATAAAGATATCTTTATTCCCCTCTCAGGTGATCTCCCTCACATTGGAAATTAGGCCAATAATTCAGTTAGGTTTGAAGTTAAAAATATATATTACAACAAACTTTGTTATCACTATTATTTAATGATATTTAAGACACTCTATAAAACAAAATACAAAATATTTGACATCACAGAGAATGTGAATATAGTATGTAAACTAAAAATTAATGCTATTTCTTTATTTTAACAAGAGAAAAATATCTGAAAAATCCAAAAGATTTTTAAATCAATTCACACAAGTAATTCCTTTAGATGTTAAGAAAATTTGGCTTAAATACTTATTAAATGTAAAGACTCTATATATCAAGGGGAAAAAAAGCTTGATCAGTGTACACAAATCATGCATTATCTATTTTTCAATAAAAATGCTCAAGGCTTGCTTTTTTAGTTGCAGATGGTAGATAATAATGGTCCAAAAATGGTAAAATATTAATTCAGTTCCAGTCTCTGAATTTTCAGGTTTCTCCTTGTTTGACCATTAGGCTTGACTTTTTCTTTCATCCTAGCCTCATTTGTTGCATTCAGAAATGAGAACATTCAAGGGCACAAAGGTTAGATATTCTTCCTCCACAAGAATATCTCAGGTTCTATTTATTTTTAACTAAAAATGCTAGATGCAAAATTCTAGCCCCTTAATATGAAACATTTTCATGACATACCGCTGCAGATCTGTAACTGAATAAATCTGTAATAAAAAGAGAGAGACTGTTTTGGAAAATGTTCTGAGAGGCATAATAGTAATGAACTTGTGACCATGAAAGCTGAATGCCTGAAGAAAACTGCCTATTTGATAGTCAAATTTTTAATTACAAAGATTATATTAATATTGTTTACCATTATGTTTTTCTTAAGTATGTAATTATGTAGGCAGATTATTTCATGAATATCATATTAAGTGGTTTTTACTTTCTTATCTTAGTTTCCTCATTGGCAAAATAAAATGGACATAATAGCCAACAAACTTATCAGAGACCAAAATAAAATGAGAACACAAGGGGTTTTTATACAAAATATTTCTTCCACATTTAAATGTTATGACTTTTAATTAATTGCCTTTTATTTGTTTAAGATTATCTTTAGTTAAAAAAAAGTTTGACGATGAAGATTTCTTTTAGTAAGTTTATACTCTCAGAAATATCATAAAAAGTAACACACCTAGAGGAAAAAAAGCCTTATTTAAACTAAATATTATAATCAGTATATTATGCTTAAAATAATCGATACTAATTGTGATGAGGAGAGTAACATGGGTTCAATTTGGAGTCACTGCCAGAAGTCTTATGTGGCCAGAATTCTGGTAATATGCTGCCTCTTGTTTTTCCCTCCCATGAATAAACCTCAATCTTTGCACGTGCTTTGCTAAAAGCACTATTTTGTTAATTCCAGTGTTGACTTCAAAATGAGGTAGTATGTACCTCTTCCAAGTATTCTAATCCAAGCATTCTAAATTAGGGTGTTCTCTTTATCTTCTATCTGCTTTACTAGAAGATTTGTTTGTTTGTTTGTTTTTAGTCAACATTGATGAAGGAAGAGATTATTAAGTTCTGCTAGAGAAAAAAGGTATTTTCAGGTTAGAATGAAAGTTGAAATAGGATCATGCATTTTTGAGGAACTGATGCTGCAACCCTGTAGTTTGACACTAATATATAGTCCCAAGAAAGAGAAAGTCACAATACTCATGCTGAGAAATTTCAGAGACAAAGGGACAAAGAGAAGTGAAACCAAAAATGAGTTAAAATTATGTATAAATTTTGCTTCTAAAACTTTCTTCACTTTTTAAAAATGAGTATTAATATAGATTGTCTTCTAAAATAAAGACTACTAACCAAGGTTTTGATATATTTTCAACTATAATGATTCCAATAATTTTGAAAAAAATACAAAATATCAAACTATGGCAACCATTAGTTAAAGAATTTAAAATAAATTTATTTTTAAAGACATCACATAGCTCTATATTTTGGATATCTGCTTTGGAATCGATACACAAGTAACGTATAAGCTTAACTAATTTTATAAATAGTATTTACGCTTTCCAACTTCCAGGTCCTTTTTATTTGTGCATTAATAAACCAAAATTCTAAGAAGTAGATACTTCTATTACTGTGTTCTCTCTCATAATCTTGTTAACTACTGGATGACTTTAAACACTCAGCTCAACATCTCCACACATTCTCCATAGTTAAATACTTCTACAATATATTCGTACAAGTACATGAATACTTTCATGATTGTCCTTATACTGCAACAAAGAAAATATTTACTGGCCTATTTCTCTCATAAATATTCAGCAATAAGAAAACAGAGGCTGCACATTTTAACTCTGCATGATCAATGTTCATCACAATGCCTTTCACAAAATACACACTTAGTATTTTTGAAGACAGAAATTGTTACATCGTAAACTGGTAGAATACTGCTGATGGTAGGAAAAAGCATCTCAGTTGTCTTGTAAGACCGATCTTATTCTCTCTCTCTCTCTCTCACACACACACACACACACACACACACACACTGTCCAGGAAAAAGCATCTCAGTTATCTTGTAAGACCGATCTTATTCTCTCTCTCTCTCTCTCTCTCTCTCTCTCTCTACCGATCTTATTCTCTCTCTCTCTCTCTCTCTCTCTCTCTCTCTCTCTCTCTCTCTCTCTCACACGCGCACACACACACACACACACACACACACACACAAACATAGTGTCCAGGTCTTACTCTGTCACCTAGGCTGGAGTGCAGTGGCACGATCACAGCTCAACACAGTCTCTGTCTCCTGGTTTCAGGCAATCCTGTCTCTGTCTCCTGGGTAGCTGGGCCTACAAGGGCATGCCACCACACCTGGCTAGATTTTTACTTTTTGTAGCAACAAGGTCTCGCTATGTTGCCTAGGCTAGTCTCAAATTCTCATGCTCAAGCAATCCTTTCTCTTCAGCCTCCCAAAGTGCTGGGATTACAGGTATGAGCCACCACACTTGGCACTTATTAACTTACATTAAGAGCTGTAGAAAACAGAATTGATCAATTTGTTCCAAGTCCTACAACATTGTGCAGTGCTAATGTTGAAGGACCACACAGAAGAAAAACTTTTCCTGCATTTCTAGCTTGAAAATTAACCATGAGTCAAGTTTGCACTTAAGACTGAAACTGTGCTCATATTCCGGTTTAATATTTTTAACCTTATTAAAACTAATTTCCAAATCTGTTGTTTTTTTATATTAAGCCTGCCTGTTTTTCTTCCATTTGTACATATCCAAGCTTTCATTATTTTTCTTGTTGTTTTTAACTATAGCTATTTCTATTTTATTTGTTGCTGCTGAGTCCCTTACCCATAAGGTTCTTTGACATGGACACCACCTTCTCAGCTTGAAAATGGGGTATATAACCAAATTCTTGGGAAATGTTCTAGTGTTTTATATCCTATGCTTTAAAGAAGTTATAGCCTCTTCACAATGCAACTTGATTTGGTTTTCTATGAGGGTGTTTATTTAAGGGCAGTAGCATACTAAAGCTACAGTGTGAAATCGCACATTAACAATTAGCACCAGGTTGGTTTTTCAAACAGCCAATAAGGCACTTTTAAGAGTTCCCCAAAGTATTTTAAAGACAGAGAAAATGTTTGCGTCATTACAAAGCCATAGCTTAAAGCTTATGAGCTTTTCACTCTACTAAAAAAAGCATTTAAAACAACCCACAGAGGATAGGGCAGCACAAAAACAAGTGGATCTGTGATTACTAGGAGCACTGCAATGGTTGAGCATACAAAATAACACCACTACTGTATGTATGATGTATGAATATTTCATAGTAAAACATATTTTTTTAGTAGTTAGCCATGAACCAATTTTTTTTTAAGTTTATGGTGCCCTAAAAATAATGACTTTAAAAACTTTCTTTGTTTATTAGACACAAATTTAATCATTTGGTTATTCTGAATTTATTTCTACCTTTTAAGCCAAATCTGGTTTGAAATAGTATTTCTGCTTCAGATAAATATTTTTTTTGTCTTGATAAAAGATTGGGTCCAAATTTAACAATTCTGATAAAATTTTTCTATTACTATTGCTATGAGCAAGTTCAAGTCTTCTCATTTGGGCTATTATAATAGCCAACTGGCCTCTAAACTCTCTTTCTTTAAATTCACTCTAAATATCCTAACCAAACCATTTTAAAAATGAAATACAACTCTGATAATGTCAAAAGGTATTGTAGTATAAATGTTAAGATTGAGAGTTCAGATCTTGGTGTTCCCATAGATTACCAATGTTTTTAAAACATCTATGACTCAGTTTCCCCAGCTGTAAGTTGGAAATAATAGTAATATAGATTAGACTATTCCATTATGACTGTTGAGGGGACTAAGAGTTAATTTATATAAGACACATGTATTAGAGGCTGGTGATTTTTAAGCATTAAAAAAATATTAGCTATCACTTTAAGCACCCTGTTTTGAAAATTTGCACTTGTTTCCTACTAGATGTGGAAGTAAATTCAAAATTCCTGTATGGGATCGCCACAGATTGGCCTTAACCTACTTTTCAAATGTATCTCAAAATGTAGACTACACACTTCTTATTATAATACAAGTCCATATTGTAATATATATGTAAATATATATTTTATATATAGCTATATTGGATATAATTTTATATAGCCATATTGAGATATGTTTCACATACCATAAAATTAACTCTTTTAAAGTATCACCACAATGTAATCTTAGAACTTTTAAAAATTACCCTGTAAAGAATCTTTATGTTCATTAGCACTCACTCTATTCCCCAACCCTACTTCCATCATCCTCTCAAACACAGTCCCTTCCCCCCAAATTACTGCCTTGTTTCTTCGGATTTGCCTATCCTGGAAATTTTATATAAATGGATTTATACAAGATGTCATCTTCTGTGCTTGTCTTATTTCCCTTGGCATAATGACTTAACATGTTTTCATCCACAGTGTAGCATGTTTGAATACTACATGCTTTTCACAACCAAATAATATTCCATATATTCACTTGTTGGTGAACATTTAATTTTTTGTTTCCAGTTTTAAACTATTATGAATAGCATTGCAATAAATACTGCTGAAAAAGTTTTTATGTGAATATTTGTAAATATTCTTTTGAGTATACACTTGGGACTGGAATTTCTGGGTCATGTGATAACTCCATGTTCTCTATTTTGAGAAATTTCTAAACTGTTTTCCAAAGTGGCTACATCATTCGCAATCCCACTAGCAATGTATGAGGGTTTCAGTTTCTCCACATCCTCACCAGCACTTTTTAATGTCTATTTTTTTAATGTTAGTATCCCAGTGGGTGCAAAGAGGTATTTTATTGTTTATTTTTAACTTGCTTTGTGCAGTCACTCCTCCAGACATTAATTCCTGCTTTTCACTGTTTACAGTAGTCCTCTTTCTCCTTCCTGATCTGTGTTTGAACTCTTATTCTTCCTCGAAGGTATACAGTTAACCCTTAAATAATATGGATTTGAACTGTGTAGATATACTTATGCATTGATTTTTTTTCCATCTCTGCCAACTGTACCAACTGCTGCATTGTTTAAGGTTCACTTATAATTAGTAATTTAACTATCCTAAGATATATAACTCAAATAACCACTAATAAAAATTCTCCAATTTCCTCCTATTCCCATAACACATAAATTAAATTTTCGTATTGTACTTAAAATGTTTTGCTTTTATGACAAAAGCAAGAGCTATATTTTTATCTATTTCCTCAACAGACTCTAAATTGTTGAAAAAAATAAGACATTCTTTGCCATCTTTGTACTGACTAGGCAATACATTTTGATAGAGAAATGAGCATCCTTCTAAGGCACCTCACATGTTTTTTGACAAAATACTAAGACTTTTAAAATAAATAAATGTGCTTAGATTATCTAAAAATAAACTGAATAGGCATTTCACGTTATTTATTAATAATATGTTTACCTGTCAACTCCCCTCACTTGATTCCAATTTTTTTGAGGAAAAATATTATCCCACTGGAATAAGTACAGAGCCTTAACATGGGTATGGACTTTTATTTACTAAATCTGTGGATTTAGTAGCTTAAATAATGGTTTTAATAAAGGTTGTAGTTTATAATTTCTACTTAGGCAAAAAGACAATAATACAAGGCTAAAATAGTATTGATTCATCTGTTTGTAATACTCTCCCAAATCTGGCATGAGTCAAAATAGTGTTTCTTTTTGAGTTACATTGGACTACTTGTGAATACTCTATAACCACTAGTGGGACTGACATTTAGTCTTATTCATATAGAATATGCAGATATGGGTTTTGTTTAAAGTTTCTTGGGTAGAAAAAGACGATGACAAATGATTCACTTTTTGATATTAGTTATGGCTTTTACTTTGCACTGTATATCATTGGCCTTGCATAAATACAACCATAAGGGACCTGGTCTTCAGTTAGAATACCTCCTTATGATCTGCGTCAAATATTCTTGAAAAGTAATGTACTTCCCTTGTAACAATAAAAGCCATTTTTATATATTAATTCATATAATATTCTAGAACACATATTGTAATAATTATTTTATATAGATTGCCTTATTTAGTAGCCACAAAACCTCCAAGAGATAGATAGCATAATTTATTCTTTCATTTGGTATAAGAGCAATGGGGCACAGATTTGTTAAGTTACTTGCCTAAGTTTTCACCACTAGTTAGTGGTGGAGCTAGAGTTTGAACACAGACTACTCTTGAAAGACCCGTGGCTCCCTCTGGTTAGTTCTTAATTTCATGGACACATAAAAGTATCCAGAATAGAAAATAAAAGCAGTGATTCTTAACATTTGGAATACTTCAGAATTCCATTGTTAGTGCAACATTATTTCACTTTTTTTCTATTCAGCTTTCTGTTTGTCTCTCTGACTTCAGATCTCTCATTTTATTTTGAATACATAGCAATTAAACTAACTTTTAGAGCTTTACAGTGTTAAATGTGGCAGTAAATTACTCTTGGATTATCTAAAAATCATAGCTAAGAATGACTAAAAATTTTACAAAATTATGATGCATGCTACACAATAAATCTAGAAACTTTGAAAAATAGGAAAGACGCCTGCATCTATATCAGGGAAAAAAATTATCTAGGTGCTATGTATCAACAAAGTCGATCGTGTTTTTACTAAATATATTGAATCACACCTTGTTGGCTTTTTCCATTCATCGCTGTGATAAGTTCCCTTGACTTGCTATGATTCTATATACTGCTAAATATGTAACTATTTCTGGAATTACAGAGAATACTATATGAAAGTTCATTATGGAGAGGAGGGTTGAATTCCTCCTTTAATTTCCCATGTATTTTGTTTGAAATAATAAGTGTCGCCGGGCTCGGTGTCACAGCCTGTAATCCCGCGCTTTTGGGAGGCTGAGGTGAGTGGACTGCCTGAGCCTGAGGGTTTGAGACCCGCCTGGGCAACTTGGCGACACCTCATCTCTACAATAAAATCAAAACGAGCCGGGTGTGGTAGTGCGCGCCTGTAGTTCCAGCTACTTGGAAGGTTGAGGCGGAAGGATCGCCAGAGCCCGGCAGGTCAAGGCTGCGGTGGCCGGGAGCGGCCACTGCACTCCCGTCTGGGTGACAGAGTGAGACTCCAACTCAAAAAAAAAAAAAAAAAAAGAAATAGTGTCATCACCACCAAGAACCATTATTTATGTCATCGTTCATTTTGCTGTTGTTCAAAACATTTTATAGTAAGTCTCACCACCACCAAGAACCACCAAATACTATCCACAAGTATTAGATATGGGACTACCTCTCTGAAGAAAAAAACATAATTCAGTGAAATTTCTAAAATATTGAAAAACATATATTGTCCCCATCTCCTGATATTAGTTGTGCCTTTTGTTTTCCAATAATTATTATTTTTTAGTGTAACTTTGTGACACAGTTCTTAAGTTTGTATGATCTAGCATAAGCACAATTTACTATCCTAGGTTTAAATAAAAAGAATAAATTTAACTTGTCTTAGTAATCCAATCATTAAGTTTTTTAAAAATAGGAATTATAAATAATTCTAGCATATTACAATTACTTTTTCAACTAATTACTTAAAATATGAAAACACGGTATTTTCATACTTGAAGTTCATATCAGCTGCATTGTGGCATCATGACAGATGGTATTTTTTCTTAAAGAATTGTCTTTTAATATGAAAATGTGTGCTAAATGTGGATAACCTGCTTATTCTCTTTGAAACAACACCTTTATGAGATTTCTACCCCAAGTTTAATTAGCTTCTCCACACTCTGTCCCTTTTACAAAATTGCAGTTATTTCCATTTTCATTTAGGTTAAGAAAAAGGTTGAGATGTATGTTTAAAACATTAGCTAGTCACTGAAGAGTTGAACAGTTTCCTGTGTTCTGCCAAGGAGAGTAAATTGCTTGGAAAGATGTCAACACAGAAAAACTGTCAATAACTTTTTTGGCTGCTGTTGTTCAAAACATTTTATTATTATTTGATCGGTGTTTTAAAACAGAGCAAAATACACTCAGGATTTATAGACTTGGGAAACAAATGATTCTATGGTAAGCCAAACTCCTTTCCTTTCTCATTATATTGTTTATATTCAAAATTATTAAACTATATTTGAACCTCTGGCATAATATTATTTTGAAATGAGATGTGCTCCATCTGGATCTCATCCAGAAAGTTTTAATAATTAAAGCATCAGTAAAGCAACTATAATGTTGAGGAAAAGCTTGCAACAAATATTGAGGATACCTAGATTTCTCCATCATGGTAGTCAAATTCCTTAAGTATCAGTTCCAAAAAATAAGGATAACAATTCCTGTCTTATGTATTTCAAGGGGTTGTTGTTGCTATAAAATGAAATCAAAGTCTAACTACACTTTTGAAATTTAGAAATATTCTGTAAATATAGGTGCTTTGTGTTATAGACACCTGGTATCAATAAAAATATGTGAAAGATAATTGTACAATTTTGTTAAAGCCTATCAAAATGTATTAAATGTAAGCAGCAACATAGAAATGTATATATATAGTACACATTCAACTACGTAAAAAATATGCTAAGAAATACCAGAAGGAAATACAGTAAAATTGGAACTATGATCTTCCTTGGGTATTGTTACTACAGGCAAATATTATTTTGTTTTCTTTTTAATTTTTAAAATTTTATTTATTATAACTTTCTTGTTTTATTTTAAAGATGTGGGGTACAAATCAGGATTAGATATACAAATGGTCATTGTACAGGTAAAGCTTGGGCCTCACCTTGGTCCTTACTTCACCTAGTTTGAGATCAGGTACATTTATTGATGAAGTGTGCACCCCCTTCCCCTTACAATTTCCCACTACTGCCAGCCCTCTTTTTATAGTAATATGATAATCGTTCAGAGTCTGCTTATGAGTGAGAACATGTGGTACTCAGTACTTTGCTTCTGTGATAGATCACCAAATATTACAGACTCTAAATCCATCTGAGTTGCTGTGAAATTCATAATTTTGTCCTTCTTTATAGCTGCATAATATTCCATTGTATATACCATCTTTTTTTATACAGTCCACTTTTGATGGACAGCACAATTGGTTCCATGTTTTTGCTATTGTGAATAATGTTTCATGCAGATATCTTTTTTATGGAGTGATTTGAGTTCCTCTGGGTATATTCCCAGAAGGGGGATTGTGGAGTCATATGGAACGTTAAGTTTTAGATCTTTTAGGAATTGCCATACTGTTTCCACAGTGGTTGTACTAGTATTTCCCACATCCTCTCCAGCATCTGTTGCTTTTTGAGTCATTGACGATGGCCATCCTGACTGGATTTAGGTAGTATCTCAGTGTGGTTTAAATTTGTGTTTCTTTGATGATTAGTGAAGTTGAGTATTTCCTCATGTATCTGTTGGCTGCTCTTATGTCTTCTTTTGAGAAGTGTCTATTCATATCTTGTGCCCACTTATTAAAAGGGCTGTTTGTTTTTTTCTTTTCAGCATGTTTGAGTCCCTTGCAGATCCTAGATGTTAGGTTTTGGTGAGATATACAGTTGGCAAATATTTTTTTCCCAGTCTGTGGGCTGTCTCCTTGCTCTCTTGATGGTTGCATTCACTTTTCAGAAGCTTTTCAGTTTGATGAAGTCCCATCTGTCAATTTTATCTCTCATGGCATGGGCATTTGAGGTTTTGATCAGGAATTGGTTTCCAGTTCCATTTCAATATAGGTGTCTCCTGCATTTATAAGGTTCTTATAGTTTGGGGTTTTACATTTAGTTCTTTGATCCATTTAGTTGATTTTTATGTATGGTGATATGTAGGGGTAATGTTTTAATCTTCTCCATGTGGTCAGTCAGTTTTCTCAGCATCATTTGCTGAATAAGTTCTTCTCTCTGCAGTGACTTTTAGTGGAGACTTTGTTAAAAGTGAGTTGGGTGAAAAATTTAGGTTTTGCTTCCAGAATCTCTAACCTGTTCCATTGGTCATATACCTGTTCTTGCATCAATACCAAGCTGTTTTGACTATTTTAGTCTTATAATAAAGTCTCAAATCTGGAAGTGTGATATCATCCACTTTGTTTCTTTTGCTGATAATTGTTTAGGCTATTTGTGGTCATTTATGTTTCCATATGAATTTCTGTATTGTCATTTCTAGGTCCTAGGAGAATGATGTTGGTGATTTAATGGATATTGAATTAAATCTGTAGATTGCCTTGTGTAGGTTGGACATCTTAACAATGTTGAGTCTTCCAATCCATGAGCATGGAAAAATTTCCATTTGTTTGAGTCATCTTTGATTTCGTTGAGCTGTCTTTTGTAGTTTTTGTAGTAAAGTTCTTTCACTTCTTTGGTTAGGAAGATGCCAAGGTATTTTTTAATATTATTGCCCTTGTGAATGGAATTGTGCTTTTTATTTGGTTCTCTGCTTATTTGCTGTTGGTGTATAAGAACTCAATTGTCTTTTGCATGTTGATTTTGTACCCTGAGACTTTGCCAAAGATCTTTATCAGTGTAAGAAGGTTTCTGACAGATTCTCTTGGATTTTCAAGGCATAGAATCATATTGCCAGCAAAGAGGGATAACTTGACTTCCTCTTCTCCAATTCGGATACCCCTGATCTCCTTCACTTGTCTGATTGCTATAGCTAGGACTTCCAACACTATGTTGAACAGAAGGGGTGAAAGTTGGCAGCGTTGTCTTATTCTGGTTTTCAGGGGAAATGCTTTTTATTTCTGTCCTTTTAGCACTATGTTTCCTGTTGGTTATCATAGATGGCTCTTATTATTTTGAGGTATGTTTCTTCTATTCCTAGGTGTTCAAGGGTTTTTATCAAGAAGAGATGCTGGATTTTATCTAAAACTTTTTCTGTTTCTAATATGTGCTATAAACATCTGATTCTTATTTTTACATCTGTTGATGGATTTAATTACATTTATGGTCTTGTGGATGCTGAACCAGACCTGCATCCCAGAGATAAAGCTTACTTGGTCATGGTGGATGATTATTGAGATGTGTTGTTGGATCTGATTTGTTAAGAATTTTTGTATCTATGTTCATCAGCGATATTGACCTGTAGTTCTCTTTTTTTGCTAGATCTTTACCCAGTTTGCGTATCAGGTTGATGTTAGCTACATAAATGATTTGGGGGGAGTTCCATCTTTCTCAGTTGCTTGGATTACTTTCAGTAGGATTGATATCACTTTCTTCTTGTATGTTTTGTAGAATTTCATTGCAAAGCTGTCTGGCTCAGGACTTATTTTTATTTTATTTTTTTTTTTGTAGGTAGCTTTCTTATGACAGAGTTGATTTCCTGTGTTGTTATTGGTATATTTATTGACTCCATTTCTTTTTGCTTCAACCTTGGAGGTTGTATAATATCAGGAAGGCTTCTATTTCATTTAGATTTTTGAGTCATTTCCATGTAGATGTGTATAATAATCTCTGATAATTTTTTGTATTTCTTCAAGGTCCATTGTGATTTGATCTTTTGCATTTCTGAATGTGTTCACCTGGACTTTTTCTGTCTTTTTCTTGATCAGTCTGGCTAGAGGTTCATCAGTCTTGCTTATCCTTTCAAAGAACCAACTTTTTGTTTCACTGATTTTTTTAATGACACTATTGTATTCTATGTCTTGTATTTAGAATTTTACTTTGGTCTGGATTCTTCTGCTGAAGTTAGGGTTTTGGAGGTCTTGTCTTTCCAGCTCCCTTCGTGATTTGTTAGACTGTTAACTTGTGATCTTTCCATTTTCTTGATGTGTGTTCATAAATATATGAATTGCCTTCTTACCGCTTTCTTGGTATCCCAGAGATTTGATAAGATGTGTCTTTATTTTCATTTGTTCCAGAAATCTTTTAATTTCAGCTTTAATTTCTGTGTTGACACATGGATTGTTCAGCATCATGCTTTTTAGTGCCCATGTATTTGTGGGTCCTTTGCCAGTGTTGATATTTATTTTTATTCCATTGAGGACTGAGAAAGTCCATGACAGTATTTCAATGGAATTTGTTTATGCTTGATTTACATCTGAGGATCCGATCGATCTTGAAGTATGTTCCATGTGATAATAAGTAGAATGTGTATTCTATGGTTGTTGGAAAAAGTGTTCTGTAAGTATCTATTAAGTCCACTTGGCCAAGTTGGGGTTCTGGATCTACTTCTTGATTTTTTGCCTTGATGATCTATCTATTGTTAATGGCATATTTAAGTCCCCAACTATTATAGTACTAGAGTCAATATCTTTTTTTAGTTTACCGAGAAGCTGCTTTATAATAGTCAGTTCTCCTGTGTTTTGTGCATATATGTTTACAATGGATATTTCTTATTGATGAATTGAACCTTTTATTATTATGTAGTGGCCTTCTGTATCTTGTATCTTTTTAACTATTTGATAGCTTAAAAGATATTTTGTCTGATATAAAGATTGCAAATTCCACTTTTGTTTCTGTTCCATTCACCTGAAAATTTGTTTTCCATCCTCTAACTATGAATCTGTAAGTGTCCACTCTGGTGAGATGAGTCTACTGGAGGCAGTATATTTCTGAGTTATGTTTTTTAATTTAGTTTGCCATTCTATGTCTTTTCAGTGCCTTTAGTCCATTCACATTCAGACTAATTATTGAGATACGTTTATCCCTGCCATGAGGTTCTTGTAGAGTTTGTTGCTTGTTTATTTTTTTGTAAGTTTTCTTTTGATTTTTGGATTGATATGTGTGTGTTTTCAATCTTTTTCCTGCATTCTTGGGAAGCACTTGATCATTTTTTTGTCTTTCCTTTTTACTTAACACTTTTTATTGTGTTTCTTGTAGAGTTGGTCTTGAGATAGCATAAACTGTTAGGGATTCAATGTCTGGGAAGGATTTTAATTCTCCATCACAGATGAAGCCTAGCTTAGCTAAGTAGAAATTCTTGGTTGGAATTATTTATCTCTGAGAACTTTGGATATTGGACTCCAGTCTCTTCTAGGCTGTAGTGTGTCTGTAGATAAGGCTGTTGCTATTCTAAGTGGTCTTTCTTGATAGGTAGCCTGATATTTCTCTCTCGCTGCCTTTAAGATTTTTTTTTTATACCTACTTTGTGTAAGCAAATTACTATGTGTCTAGGAGTTGGTCTTCTCATTCTATATCTTGCAGATTCACTGAATTGCATGTGTTTGAATGGTCTTATCCCTGATAAGGAAAGTTTTCTTGGATAATTCATAGAATGTTTATTCCACGTTGATCTGTATCTATCTGCCTCAGGAATGTCAACTAATCATATATTTTGGATTCTTGATATAATAACACATCCCTTGAAAGCTTTGTTCTGTCTTTCTAATCTTTTTTCTATGTTTTTAACTGCTTGGGTTAGTTTCATATTTTGTTCCCCAAGCTCTTAGATTTATTCTACTGATTGGTTAATTCTGTTTTCCATGCTTGTCAGTTTGCTATTTATTTCATTTACTGTATTCTTTATTGCTGTCATCTCAGTTATCAACTCTTTTATTCTTTTTTCTGGTCTCTCCTCAATTCTCTTCATCTTCTCTACTAATATATCTTGATATCTGGGTTTGTGGTTTGAGTCTTGTCATTCTGGTGGCTCTTCATTGTTTGAGTTTCAAAGTCTGTATTCTGAGGTGCTGTCTTCCCGGGGTCAGGGTGGGACCTGTGTTCTTCCTTAGGTTCTTTTTCTTTAATTCTATTGCTCATTGCTGAAGAATAGCTTCACTTTGTTTGCTCAATCACCTATTCTTCCTTAGGTAGATCCTCTGAATTTGTTCAATTTTTAAAGCCAGACCGGGGTAGGGGGCTGTGCTTTTTTGCAGTTTTGAGATTTGATTAAAGTGTGATGGGGGGAGCTGTTGTACAGAAGCTATCTGCAAGCTGGATGTTGTGGCTCACATCTGTAATTCCAGTGCTTTAGGAGGCAGAGGCAAAAGGATTGCCTGGGCTCAGGAGTTCAAAACCAGCCTGGGCAACTTGGCAAGATCTCGTCTCTACAATAAACAAACAAACAAACAAAATAGTTGGGTATGGCAGCATATGCCTGTATTTCCAGCTGCTTGGAAGGCTGAGGCAGAAGTATCACCTGAGCTCAGTAGGTCAATGCTTCAGTGGCCATGAGCATGTCACTGCACTCCAGGTTGGGCAACAGAGTGAGACTCCAACTTAAAAAAAAAAAAGAAAACTATCTTCAGACCACAGTTTTCACTGACTTGTGTGTGGACCCCTAGAACCCACTTCCCACCACCTTGCAATCAATCCATGTGAGGCATATTTATATATGCCCCCTGAAAGCAAAATGAGGTAAGAAAAAGGAAAATAATGAAAAAAGGGAAGGAGGAAGAAGAAAGGAAGATGAATAGGGAGAAGAAGAGGAAAAAGACAGGCATACCAACTAATGAATAAACAAAGAAACAAACAGAAACAAACAAACATACAAATAAAAAGAAATCTGATGATGCACTCGCCCTCAGAAATACTCATACACAAACAGAAAAAGTAAAAAAAAATGACAACAAACACAAAACAAACACAAAAACAGAAAGATGAAAAGAACGCACTCTGTGGACATTTCTGGAACTTCATGTTCCTCCCCCTCAATCCTTTTGTTTCTTTTTATGTGGGACCCAAGCATGGCTGTCACTTTTGATTGCTGCCACAGTAGGAGCAGGCTCTGGTCTCCAACTAGTTCCCTCTTTTCTCAGTGTAGTCTGATCAGGTTGCTTTCTGTTTTGGTCAGGTGACTCACGGACTGTGGGGGAAGGGTAAATCAGATCCATACTCACCCCAACCATCTGCTGCTGCTGTTGCTGCTGAGTATCTCACTTGGATCAAATGTCTTGGTGCCTGGTCCAGAATGAGGGGGGGAGGGGCATCTTTCTCTTTGTATCCACTCCTGAAATTTCTCCTCTGGACCAGCAATGCTCGATCTCAGAGGGATACAAAGATTGCCTTTGGGTCTCAGGTTGGAGGCTGAACAGAGTTGGGCAGGGTAATGCAGGTCTCTACTCGAACACAGGACAGAGAAAGTGGTGGCAGTCAGTGCCTTCTCACCAGTGATGGAGTTCAGTTCCAGATTTCCTGTGCATACCTACTCCACGATTCCCACTGCCAGTGTCCAGACTGCTGCCACAGGTGTTGGTGTGGGTCATTTATGTCAGGTTGAGGAGCAGGTGATCCCTGCTGCCTCCACCTAAAAGACTCCCAAGAATGATGAAAGATACTGCACACAAGGGACTCCAATCTCAGAACAGAGGTGGGTTGCAACCAACTCCAGAGGGCAACCCTCGGTGCTTGATCCTGAGTCTTCCCTTAAACAGACTTTCGCTCACCCATGTGAACACCCCCATGCATGCAGACTGTCTTTGTGGACACTCACCCGTGCAGAGACTCTCATACTCCCACCTGTTCCATCATCATCTGATTTTGCAAACTCTATTTTCTTTTTTAAACTTATCTATTCTTTTTCAAATTTTCAATAGTAAACATATCCTAGTTTTATTTTTAAAAGTAGATGTCACACTTAAAAACTATTTTTAGTTATATTTTACTTATTTAGTTTTCTAATAGAATTTAAATTGTATTCCTATAATACTGACAATTGCTTGAAAAATCAAGATGGAGTTATTTATATTGAAGTTTTCATAATTTCCCTGGATCTCTCTTTTAAATATATTATCTACAGCTCCCATTCACTATAAAATGAGAATAACTATTTTTTATCTCATCTTGATTTTTAGAAATTGTTTTTGAGGTAGTTTATTTTTTCTTTAGTCTTCTATAATATATTAAAATTTCTACCATGTCCCTCATTTTCCATATGATTAGCTTTTATTAATCTACAGCTTTCTCACAGTGTGCCATGCTCCTTCAGCTCTCTGTACCATACTTCTTGAATGCTAACTAATGTCTTACATGCTTCTAGAATCCAAGACTAGACAGATTCACCATGTCTTTATCCTGCAGTTCATGGAAGATGACAGATTGACTCTCATACTGAAGACCAATTGGAAAATGTAAATTAAAAACATAGTTTTGTATATCATGCCCTCTTGAAAAGTAAGTATGAGAAGTTTTAAATCATTTTTGAATAGTTCTAAGATATCAATAAGGTGAAAATTGGATCCATCTGTTTTCCCATATTATTTTCACCTTATAATGTCAAACACTAAATATGTTGCTGCAACTAAAGTTTGGTACTGAATAATTTAGGCCTCTTTTTTAAAACCTTATATGAGGAGTTCATGGTTTCAGAAACACAAATGGTGGTGGGAAAGGGAATGCTTGATGATAAGGAAGATAATTTCTCCCCTAATATATATCAGAGAAAATATTTTGGATCACTAAAAAGAAATTAAAATGTTAGGCATGCATGCTTTTTATGAATACTCTTCTTCTCTCTAATGTAACTTCCATAAAAGCAGTAGATTAACTCTCTCAGTGGTATCTACGCTAGGTTAGTGTGGGTACCCACACTAAGTTTAGTTGAATTCAAAAGACAAGTCCTTCAAAATTCTAATCTCATTCAAAGAATATAAAGTACACAGACTAATGAATACATAAGGCACTTTGAAAATCCTCTAAAGTATAATATATTATTATCAACCATTAGTGGAACATATCAGAAAGTTTTACTTTCATTTTTAAACAGTTGACTTCATGCCAGTTTATCATTTTGTCTCATTTTTCTCATCTTTCTCTGACTTGCATTCAGAATGCTTATTGACTTCCAAAAAAATCTTTGCATTTGCTCATTTTCTGTAGTAGAAAACAAGATATTGAACAGATCCTTACTGATTCTAAATATCTGTCAAAAAACCAATGACCCACCCATATGCTGGTTACTACACAATGTATTTTTTATCATCAACTTCAAGCAGTTTGAGCAACATTGTGCATATTTTATAAGATAAATTCAAGGAAGCTAAAAAAAGTTTGCTGACATTTTATGAAAATTTTTAAAGTTTTCTAGTGATTTTGTATATATTATCTCATATGATTTTTACATTATTTTATAAAATTTATAGATGCAAGTTTCTCCATTGTACACAGGAGAAAAATGGAAAATAATTATTTGCTGTTCAACAGTAACTCCCATTTCTAGGCTTTTTTCATCAGCAGTTGCTGTACTTCCGATTCCTGAAATGTGCTGGCATTGTTGAAGAAATTTTTACAAATTGGAACAGTGCACTAAGTATTTTCTGTGGAATAGAAATATTTCTCACATATGTATGTAGTATAATTTTAAATATGTTGGGATGCCACATCAATTAATAAGCTATTCCCATATGTCATCAATATAGTATTACTATAATCTTAATATATTTACCATTATGTAATATTTCATTCCATGGATATAAAAAAACTATCACACATGAACTCACCAAAATTATTTTCTGATATCAAAGAGAAGTCTTCAGTGTGAAGAATTTGAAAAACTCTAAATACAGCCCCTTCTATAAAGAAAGTTGCACTATTAAGCACTATTGGTTAGAGCTTTGTTAAACTAAATTGCCTCTAAGAAACTATAATATTACGTGTGTGTGTGTGAGTGTGTGTGTGTGTGTGTGTGTGTGTGTGTGTGTGTGTCATGCCAGATATATTCCAACTATTGAGGGAGTCAAGATAAACTCTACATTTAAATACCTTTTTTATTGATTCCCATGTTTTAAATAAAAGCTATGCTGTATGCCACTTTCACTTGAGACTTTCATCAGGGACAGAGTCCCAAGTCCCAAATCAATATAACAAATCACACAAAACTAGCCTAAGAAGAGGAAGTAATAAGACTTACCATTAAGTATGATACTGACGAAATTGATCAGTAAAGATTTGAAAGATATTATTCTAGTAGCTCTTTTGCAGCGTCTCAAAGTCAGACTATAAAAATAAGGGAACTTTTCTCATTATAACAGCAGTGTCTTCAGTAGTTATGTAACTCTAACAGTAACAAAAAAGAAGCCATTGGTATGAATAAGGAAAGGAATCATACTGGAAATAACATACAAGTTAGAATTCACTAATTTACTAAAAAAATTAGGTCATAAAGCAATTTCAATTTCCACTTACAATAGTATCTGCTATTATCTTAGTATTGTGAAGGGAAAAGATGACATATTTAAATGATGACAGAGAATAGGATGAGAATGGAAATTTTTTAAGCAGTACATAATAAATATAATATGAAAGAAGGGGTAAAATAAAAGAGTCCATAGATCTCAAAAGAAAAAATACCTATGAATGAGAAGCAACAGTAGAAAATATAGACACAATAAATTGATTATAACTTCTAAGTGGAAATAATGCTACCCTGCTTACAATTTGTGTACAATTCTGTCTTCTGGTTATACTACCTTCTGCCTTCTGGATATAGTAGCCCCACCTATCCCCCCCGCAAATGGTGTAATACTTCACTTCATATTCACTTCATGTTCCATGCTGCTGACAATATTTCTCAACTTCTTGTGGTATTATAAATTATATTTTATTTACTTTTTTCAAGACGTGATGAAAATAATATAATTTTGCATTGTTTTGAGTTACTCTCAATGAGTATCTTTATCAAATGGATGAGAATTAGATCAAATATATTTTCAAATTTAAATGATGTCAAAGAAAGGACTATTTTGAGGGAGATTTAATATCTGTTTTTCTAAATAAGTGGGGCTTAATTAATATAAAAAGCTTCTGCACAACAAAATAATAATTAACAGAGCAAATAGGCAACCTACAGAATGGAAGATTTTCACAAACATATATATTTGTCAAAGGACTAATATTTAAGGCAAAAATTTAAGTTCATAGATCTATGGTAGACATTTTAATCTGAAAGCTACTGTATAACATTAAGTCAGTGCTAAAATTGATAAAATGAGTCTTACAGTACTATAGTAAAAACAGTATAATAATCATTACAATATATTTATAACAAGATATATTTAGGCATTTAAGCTGTGTAATGAGGTCATAATGACTAATAATCCTCATCATCATGGGTAATATATCATTTCAAGGCATTCTCATGTATCAGTTCACACTGCAACGTTCTTATTAAAAATGGAAGTCCCATGGCAGCCGGGCTCGGTGGCTCAACCTGTAATCCCACGCCTTTGGGAGGCTGAGGTGAGTGGATTGCCTGAACCCGCGGGTTCGAGACCCGCCTGGGCAGCGAGACCTCATCTCCACAATAAATCAAAAAATCAGCCGGGCGTGGTAGCGCACGCCTATAATTCCGGCTACTTGGAAGGCTGAGGTGGAAGGATTGCCGGAACCCAGCGGGTCGAGGCTGCGGTGGCCGGGAGCGGCCACTGCACTCCTGTCTGGGCGACAGAGTGAGACTCCAATAAAAAAAAAAAAAAAAAGGAAGTCCCAAAGCAAGGACATCTTAGTAAGTGATGTTGAGAAAATCGGATAGCTACATATAGAAAAATGAAGCATGATCCCTCTTTCTCCCCATAGACAAACATAAACTCTTGCTGAATTAAATACTTAAATGTCAGACCTGAAACCGTAAAAGTCCTAGAAGTAAACCTAGGAAAATTCTTATAGATATCAGCCTAGGGAAAGAATTCATGACTAAAACCCCAAAGGCATTAAAAATAAATAGGTGAGACTATCTAAAAGGCATCTGTACAGCAAAATAGATAATTGACAGAGCAAATAGGCAACCTACAGCATGGGAGAAGATATTCAAAAACTATAAATCTGTCAAAGGACTAATATCAAGAATCTACAAAGAACTCAAGCAAATCAACAGGAGAAAAGCAAATAATCTCATTAAAACTGTGGAAATGACATGAACAGCCATCTCTCAAAAGAAAATATACAAATGGCTAACAAACATGCAAACATACTCAATATCACTCACAATCAAATTAAAACCACTATGAGA
The DNA here is from genome assembly GCF_000164805.1 of Carlito syrichta. Lineage (NCBI taxonomy): Eukaryota > Metazoa > Chordata > Mammalia > Primates > Tarsiidae > Carlito > Carlito syrichta. Next base: position 291,503 of record NW_007246477.1, read on the forward strand.
TATTGTCTTACACCAGTCAAAATGGCCTTTATTAAAAAATCAGAAAACAATAGATGTCAGCAAAGATGCAGGGAAAGGGGAATATTTATACACTGTTGTGGGAATATAAATTAGTACAACCTCTATGGAAAGAGGTATGGAGATTACTCAAAGAACAACCATTAGATCTACCATTTGATCCAGCAACCCTGCTACTAGGTATCTACCTTAAGGAACAGAGGTTGTTATTTGTTATACAGATAAAGAGACTTGAACCCGCATATTATCACAGCACAGTTCACTATTGCAAAGATGTAGAATCACCTAAATGCCATCAGCTGATCAGTGGATAATGCAAATGTGATATATATATGTATATACACACACACACCCTGGAATACTACACACACACACACACACACACACACACACACACACACACACCCACGAATACTATGCAGTCATAGATTATAGCAACATGGATGCAGTTGGAGATCATCTCCCTAAGTGAACTGACTCAGACACAGAAAATCAAACACCAGATGTTCTCACTCAAAAGTGAAGCTAAATGGTCACAACTATAGAAATAATAGACACTGGAGACATCAATAAGGGGGCAGCAGGGAAAGGGTTAGGTTTCAGAAACTACCTACGAGACACAATGTTTGTTATCTGGAAAATGGACCACCTGTTATTCAATCCCCACCAGTAGACAATATGTCTATGTAACAAATACACATGTGTACCCCTGAACCTAAAATAATCTTTTTAATGGAAATCCTCAAATAATTTAGTAAGCATAAAGTAGATTTTTAGAAATAAAGTAGCATAAATTATTTCATTGTACACATACTCATATGCTATATATATATACAGGCACATCGAAATATATATGTATATGAAGTACACACATACATTATAGTAGGCACACACATATATCTTACCAGTTCTGTTTGTCTGCAGAATCCTGTCCAATTTACTAGGTAAAAGGTAAAAAAATAATTCCTTGTGGTAACTTTACAACTTTTACTTAAACCTAAAATTATTCAAAAATAAAAACTAATTTAAAAATAAAATTTTAAATGAGATACTTAATCACATGTTCATGAGTTTCACTTGACTTAACAGTTCTTACTATTCCTAACTGTCAAGAATTAGAAAATCAGAAACACTTATACATTTTTAGTGAGACTGTAAAATCACATGAGTCACTGCTGTATTCTCAATTCCTTCATCAGTTTGCTTCATAGACATGTTGTCCATGGGAAAGAATACAAGACATTGTTCTTAGGTGGGAGATGAGATTTTTCAAATGAATGAATGTGCACAAAGATTCTGCATCAGGCTCATCAAACCTTCTTAGAACTGCATTAAAGTACTTAGCTTCCTTTCACTCTAAGTTTCTTACTTCATTCCCTTCATCCCTGATATGCTAGATCTGTGCCGTGATTTGATGTATCCCCCAGACTCCTTTCCCTTTCTCTTCTCAAATGCTTACTCTAAAGTTTATCTTTTATGCTTTGGCACATCCAAGCTTGGAGCCTTCGTCTCATTGAACCAGGAGTAATGCATCCCCATGGCAAACATCTTTCAATGGCAATGGACATACCAATAGAAACCAGCTCCCAGCTGTGGTTTCTAAATACCATATTTCATTAAAAAAGCAAAATCTCAATGAAAATAATGGCTGGTTTTGGGTATTCACTATTGAAAGTACTAGGAAAGCTTGGAGCATCTTTCCTGAATGCAAAGACACATTATTTAATAAAGAAATCATCTCAAAAGGAGTGGGTCCCTAGTTTGGAGAGGTTTTATCAACCAATCTGGTATAATTTGAATATAAAATAATGTCAATAATTGATTATACTACATTGAATAGTAAAATAATGAATGAGTCTGTAGGGCTAATCAGACACACAAACTAACACACAAAACTGAAGCAAAAAAATTCTGTTTTTACTAAAGAATGCCAACTAAAAAATGAAGCAGAATTAATAGCCAAGAGAATGACTACTCATAGTAATAACTAGAAAAAGATAATACATTATTTCTTTATTTTTGACAGTTGAATAGTATTCCATAGTGTATATATACCACATTTTCATTATCCACTGATCAAATGATGAGCATTTAGGTTGATTACACATCTTTACAATTGGGAATTATTCTACAGTAAACATGAGGATAAAGGCAATTTTCTGTTTGTTTGTTTTTAAATATAATTACTTCTGCTCCTTTGGGTAGATACTTGGTGATAGAATTGCTGGATCAAATGGTAGATCTACTTTTAGTTCTTTGAGAAATCTCCATACTTATTTCCATAGAGGTTATATGAATTTAAACTCCCACCAACTGTATACGTGAATTTGCTTTTGTCTTTTGCAGCAACTTGGATGAAACCAAGGAACATCATTCTAAGTGAACTAACACAGGAACAAAGAAAAACAAACACTGCATGCTGCATGTTCTCCCTTACAAGCAGGGGCTAAACTAAGGATCTGCAAATACATTGAGAATTATATAACAGACATTGATGACTCAAAAGGGAGGGGGACGAAGGGATGAAGGGAGGAAAAATCACCACCTATCAGGTATAATTCACATAGGTGGGAGTGGTGAGTACAATTAAAACCCAGATTTCTTTGCCACTATAAATGCAGTCATTTAACCAAAAAGCATTTGTACTCCATAAAGCTACTGAAATTTAAAAAATAAAATAAAATAAAGAAAAAATACAAGCTAAGATCATTAATAGATGCCAAAAACATTTGGTGAAAAATAATTAAGCAGATTAGTGTCTTGCATGACAGCATTAAAAAAACACTGCAGGGCCAATCCCTGATACAACAGCTAAAAATAATTTTAAAACTACTTTTTAAGAAACCTCAATGAGGCAACCCCTTCAGGTCCTCTCCCACTTTGGGAGCTTTTCTGCCCTCTTAATAAATTTTGCTTTCTCACTTTCTGGCAAAAATAAAAATAAAAAACCTCAATGATTTAAAGCCCTTTGAAATGGTTCTAAGGGCATACAGCAAATAGAGACACATCTATTCAAGAAAATCTACAAAAATTTAGTCAAAAAGATGAGAATGTGTGATATGTGAACCAAGACTGCTCTCTCTTTTCCCTATTCCAGGAGTGAGATGGAAACGCCATTCTAGACTGATATAATCAGGAACATAGAGTTTCCTTTTCCCCAAGATTCCAATCAGAAGACTTTATTCCGATAGAGTGACACCTCAGCATTTCTCACTCTGCTCCCAACTCCCTATTGCTGAATCTAAGTTCTTGGCAGGTATACTTGAGAGTTGGAATTATCTTCTTTGCCCAACCCTCACTCATAAGTTAGAGGTGCTAACTAGGGTGCAGAATTTCTGAGAATATGAAAATCTCAATTGCCCTTGACTTGACACACAAAGCAATGTCTCCACACCAATAAAAACAAATTAAGAAGACCCCAGGCTGTTACTCCCCACAGTCCACTGAGTATTCAGCTCCCAAGCAAGAGTTTTACTCAGAAAGAAGTGTGCTATTGTTTCTATGCCCAGTTCCAAAGCTCTGGCTTAGAGGCTTTTCCTGGGAGGAAAATCAGGCTGTAAAACATATAGGGCTTAATCTTTCCCAAAGGAATTGACATCATTTGCTCTAGAAGTTTTTAAAAACAGTGTAGGTTGTGTTAGTGGGCAATTGTAAGCAAGTTTGTGAATTCCATGAAGATACAGGATACTGAAGGCTGCAGGGGATGGGGGAATAAAACCGGGCCCATTATTTAATAAACAAAATAAATATTCAATAAATTTGAGTCAGTTATTTAATAAATAAACAAGCACATAGCAATAACAGGTTCTGGAGGAGCCAGCAATATCCACAGTGCTACAATATACAGAAAATAATGAGACATGCAAAGACAGAAAACTGTGGCCCAGACACTAGAAGCACTATTTTTTTTTTTTTTTGAGTTGGAGTCTCACTCGGTCGCCCAGACTGGAGTGCAATGGCCACTCCTGGCCACTGCAGCCTCGACCTGCTAGGCTCCGGAGATCCTTCCGCCTCAGCCTTCCAAGTAGCTGGAACTACAGGTGCGCACTACCACGCCCAGCTAATTTTTTGATTTATTGTAGAGATGAGGTCTCGCCAAGTTGCCTGGGCATGTCTCGAAACATTTTGTAAAAGCAGGCAACAATATATTCCTATGATAGTGACAAGATATTGGATCTATTACAAAAAGACCTCAAATTAGCCATTATAGATATGTTCCAAGAAGTAGAGAGAATCATGATTAAAGAAGCTAATAATAATGCTAACAATATGATGATGATGATGACAATGTTATATCAAATGGATAATAAAGAAATAACAATTACAAAAGAGAACCAAAGGAAATTCTAGAGTTAAAAGTACAAAAACTTAAATGAAAAAAGTATGAGGAGGGCTCAACAATAGATTTGATCTGGCAGAAGAGGGAATTCAGGTACTTGAAGATAAATCAACAAAGGATATGCAGTCTGAGAATTAAAAAAAAAGAGCAAAGAAAAATGAGCAAAGCCTCAGAGAAATGTGAAACTTCATTAAGTGTACAACATATGTGTAATTGGAATACAGAATGAAAAAAGGCCAAAAAAAGGTAGCAAAAAACATATTGAAGAAATAATAACAAAAAATGTGCTTAATTTACTGAAAATCACTAGCATACATATCTGGGAATCTAAACAATTATAAGAATGATAAATGCAGGAGAGCCACAGCAGACACATAATGATAAAAATGGTGAAAATCAAAGATAAGGAGAAAATCTTGAAAATAGCTATAAAAATTATTCATCATGAATAATGGAATCCCAATAAGACTAACATGTTACTTCTCAGCAGAAACAATGAAGTCCAGAAAACAGTGGTGTGATACGTTCAAAGGGCTCAAAAAAACCTCAACTGTGTTCCAAAGTCTTTAATTCAACAACATTACCTTTTTAAAATGAAGGTGAAAAAGACATACCAAGATAGAAACTGAAATAATTTGTTGCTGGAAGAGTCATGATATACAAAAGACAAAAGGAAATTCTAGAGGACTAAAGCAAGTAAGATCAAATAGTATTTCAAATCCACACACACAAAATAAGGCAACTGGCAAAGATAATTATAAAATAAAGCATAGGTGTATATCTTTTGTCCTTTCTTCTCTTATTTGATGTAGAAAGAAATCATAAAAAGTAATATGTATGTAATGTGTTGTTGAACTGATAACATTAAAACATAGTATATTTGTCATTTATCAAAAACAATTAAGAGATGGTATGTGAGAGCAAAGATATATTGAGTTAAGGAAATGGCTGTAGATGGTAAAGAAATGTATTACTGGCCAGGCTTGGTGGTTCAGTCTGTAATCCCAGCACTTTGGGAGATTGAGGCAAGTGGATAGCCTGAGTCCGCGGGTTCGAGACCAGCCCGGGTTTCTTAGTGGAACCTCTTCTCTACACTCAAAAATCAAAAATTAGCCACATTCAGTAGCGTGCGCCTTAATTCTGATACATGGAAGACTAAGGCGGAAGGACTGCTGGAGCGCAGCAGATTAATGCTGGGATGGCCATGAGTGTGCCATAGCACTGCAGGTTGGACAGTAGAGTGAGACTTCAACTCAAAAAAAAAAAGTATTATTGAGTTTATAACATTAATAGATGTAATGTGATACTATAATACAATAAAATGGAGGGAAATGGACCTATATAGCAGTGATTCTATATCTTACTAGAATTTAGTATAAATTTGAATATCATATAAATTTGGTATAAGTATAAACTTTATTTAGATAAATTAATATACACATAGTGGTACATTTAGTAGTATGCCCTAAAGCAACCACTACAATATAATTCAAAAAGTATAAGAGGAAATCATTAGAGATATTTAAATACTTTATTAAAAAATATTTACTCAATGCCAAAGAAAACAGTAAAGAAAAATAGAGGAACAAAAAAAGACATTAAATACCAAAAGTAAAATGTCAGACATAAGTCTAAGCATATCAATAATAGCATTATATGTATATGGATTAGACAACCCAATAAAGTGGCAGAGATTGTCAGACTGGATTAAAAATATTAAGTCCCATGCTGTCTCTATAAGACCCACTCGAGATTCAAATAGCATATACATTTAAATTAAGTGGATGGAAAAAGATATGCTATACAAGCCACATCCACAAGAAAACTGTATTGTCTTACTCATATCAGACAAAATAGACTTCAAATTTAAAGATGTTATTTCAAATAAAATGAGACATATAATAATAAAGGTCAGTTTTTCCGGCAAGATGGTGACAGGACATGTTGGACTGTGAGAATCCCTGCAAAAGCCAGTGTCCATTAAGACACTGAGTGAGCGGGCATGTGTCAGTGTGTGAGTGAAAGTCCTTCTGAGGGAGACTTGGGTTCATGCACCCAGGGTACTTCTCTGGAGGTGATTACAATTTCCCATGACCCTGAGATTGGAACTCCAGGTGCAGAAAGAGCAAACGGGAGAGCTAGAGAAGAGCCTCACCACTGGTGGGGGAGTGAGGAAACACTGGCCAAGTCATTTTCTCTGTCCCAGGACCAGAGACCTGCACTGTTCTGCCCACTTCCACCCAGCCTCCAATGTGGGAACCTAGAGGTAATCTCATCAAACTTGGAGATACAAACTCCCCTCCTCCATGCTGGATCAGACAGACACGTCTGATCTTAATGGGAGACTTGACAGGCAGCAAGATGGGTGAGTCCAGATCTCATCTACCCTCCTCCCACAGTAAGCATTGGGCATCTGACCACTCTGAGAGCAACCCTATCAGCCTGTGTTGAGAGCAGAGTGAGGGGGCTGGAGATAAAAACTGAAAGGAAGCTGGACTTACAACTCAGAGTTGAACCATCTCTGAGTGAATCTTGTTTGTCTGTTTGTTTTGCTTATTTTGTTTGTTTGTTTTAGTTTTTTTTCCCTCTCTTTCTTTCTGCTTTTGATTACGTTTTCATATATGATTTTTTTCTGTTATTTCAGACTTTCTGTTTGTGTATGGGTATTTTTGAGGAAAAGAACATCAATAGGGGATCTCAGTCTGTGTGTTTGTATGATTGTCTGTATACTTTCATTTTCTTTTTTATCTTTTCTGTCTTTGAGTCTCTTTTCTTTTGTTAGTTGGTACACGTGTTGGTTTTCCCTCTTATTCTCTCTCTCTAACTTCCTCTCGTCCCCCTCATTCCTTTTTCCATTCTTTTCCTTTTTCTTACCTCATTTTGCTTTCAGGAGGCAAACCTATACCCCCACTTTATGGACAGATTGTAAAGTAGTAGGAGGTAGATTCCAGGGGGCCCACACACCTGTCAGTGGATCCTGGGATCTACAGATACTTTCTGAATCACAGCTCCCCCTTCAGTTAAATCTCAAAACTGCAAAAAGTACAGCTGCCCATCCACAATCCAGCTTCAGAATTGAACAAAAACAGAGGATTTACATGAGAAAGAATAGGGTATTGAGAAAAAAGAAGTAACAGCTACCCCATCCCTGGACAACAGAACTAAATAAGAGGTTTTAAAAAACAGGAGAGAGGAAATTCTACACAAATGAACAAAACCCAAAGAAGAATATGGGTCTCACACAAACTCCTGGAAGGTCATCCACTGAGAATACAGAATTCAGATTGCAAACAATGAAGATCATCCAGAATGATTGATCTCAAACCACAAACCCATATATCAAGACATTAATAGAAAGAATAAACAGAATAGAGGAAAGACAAGAGGAAAGAATGAAGGCATTGATAACTGAGATAACAACAATAAAGAATACAATGAATGAAATAAATAGCAAACTGGTAAGCATGGAAAGCAGAATTAGTCAAGCAGAATAAAGAATTCAGAACTTGAGACCAAAATATGGAACTAACCCAAACTGTCAAAAACATACAAAGGAAGCTTAAAAAACCAGAGCAAAATCTTCAAGAGATGAACGATTAATTCAAGATGCCAAACCTAAGATGAATGGGACTTTTCTGAGGCAGAAAGAGAGACAGAGACCACCCTAGAGCAAACATTCCTTGAAATTATCCAAGAAAACTTCCCTCATCTCATCAGTGACATGACCATTCAAACACAAGAGATTCAGAGAACTCCACAAGATGACGAATGAGTAGACCTACTCATAAACACATAGTAATTCATCTACACAGAGTAGGTATAAAAGAAAAAAGCCTAAAGGCAGCAAGAGAAAAAAGTCAGACTATCTACCAGGGAAGACCAATTAGAAAAGCAGCAGACTTATCTACAGAAACACTTCAGAAGAGCTTGGAGCCCAATTTTCAAAGTTCACAGAGATAAACAATTTTGACCAAGAATTACCTACCCAGCTAAGCTAAGCTTCATCAGTGATGGAGAATTAAAATCTTTCCCAACATTCAATCCCTAAGAACTTACGCTGCCTCGAAACCAACTCTACAAGAAACACTTATGAAAGTATTAAACACAGAAGAAAGTAAAGAAAGAATGACAACGCCCTTCACAAGAATGCAGGAGAATGATTGAAAACATACATGAATCAACCCCAAATCAAAAGAAAGACAGCAAACAAACAGCAACTATAAAAACAAACTTTATAAGAACCTCATGACAGGAATAAACTCTCACATTTCAACAATTACCCTGAATGCGGATGGACCAAATGCACCAAAAAAATAAAAAATAAAAAAAATAGAATGGCAAAATGTATGCAATATCATGAGGCAACAATATACTGTCTCGAACAGACTCATCTCACCAGAAAGGACACTCACAGACTCAAAGTAAGAGGATGGAAACAAAATTTCGGGCACACAGAACACAGAAGAAAGCAGGAGTCGCAATCTTAATATCAGAAAAATGCCCTTTAAGATATCAAAAATTTAAAAACATACAGAAAGTAACTACATAATTATAAAAGGTTCAATCCATCAACAAGAAATATCCATCCTAAATATATTTGCACCCAACATAGGAGCACCAACTTTTATAAAGCAGCTTCTAGGTAAACTTTAAAAAGATATTGACTCAACACTATCATAGCTGAGAACTTACAACCCTAGACATATCATCAAGACAAAAAATCATCAAGGAGATCCGGAACTTCAGTGTGACACTTGACCAAATGCACTTAATTGATACCTACAGAACACTCCATCCAACAACTACGGAATATATATTCTACTCATCACCACATGGAACGTACTCTAAAGGCTACCACATCCTCAGCATAAATCAAGCATAAACAAATTTCATGTGATTGAAATCCTGCCATGCATCTTCTCAGACCACAGTGGAATAAAAATAAATATCAACACCAACAAAGTTCCCCCAAAACTCACAAAGACATGGACACTAAACATCATGATGCTAAACAACTCCTGGGTCAACGTGGAGATCAAAACAGGGATTAAAATATACCTGGAAACAAATGAAAATGAAGAAACATCTTACCAAAACCTCTGGTATGCCATGAAATCAGTACTAAGAGGAGGAATTCATATCTCTATGAACACACATGAAGAAAATGGAAAGATCACAAGTTAAAAGCATAACAAACAGAGAGATGGAAAAGCAAGACCACCAAAACCCTAACTTCAGCAGAAGAATCTAGATCACCAAAATAAAAGTCAAAGTTCAGAACATAGAAGACAAAAAAAAGAAAGAAAGAAAAAACAATGAAACAAAAAGCTAGTTCTTTGCAATGATAAAGAAGATTGATGGTCCCTAGCTAGACTGACCAAGAAAAAGTCCAAATAAACCCAGTCAGAAAAGCAAAAGATCAAGTCATAACTGACCCCAAAGAAATACAAAAGATTATCAGAGACTACTATGTACACGTATATGGGAACAAATTTGAAAATTTAAAGGAAATGGAGGATTTTCTGACATCACTCAACTTCCCTAAGTTGAAACAAGAGGAAATCGAGACCCTAAATAGACCAATAACATTCCAGAAATTTGACTATGTCATAAGAAAACTACCCACACACAAAAAAAGACCTGGATCAGATGGCTTTGCAGCAGAAACCCACAAAACATACAATAAGGAACTGATACCAACATTATTGAAAGTATTCCAGGCAATTGAGTAGATGGAACTCTCCCAAAATCATTCTACTAGGCTAGCATCATATTGATACCCAAACCAAGTAAAGATCCAACAAAGAATAGGAACTACAGGTCAATATCCCTGTTGAACATAGATGATAAAATTCTCAACAAGATCCTAGCATATCAGTTTCAACAACACTTCTCAAAAATCATACACCAAGACCAAGTGGGCTTCACCCCCAGGATACTCGACTGGTTCAACATTCATAAGACCATAAATGTAATTAAATACTTCAACTACGTAAAAACAAAAACCATATGATTATATCATTAGATGCAGAAAAAGCTTTTGATCAAATCCAGCACCCCTTCTTGATAAAAACCCTTGAACATCTAGGCATAGATAGAACATACCTCAAAAAAGTAAGAGACATCTACGAGAAACCCACAGTCAACACACTGCTAAAAAGACAGAAATTGGAATGATTTTCCCTGAAAACTGGAGCAAGACAAGGATGCCCACTCACTTCCCTCCTGTTCAACATAGTTTTGGAAGTCTTAGCTAGAGCAGTCAGATAAGAGGAGATCAGGGATGTCCAAAGAGGAAAAGAGGAAGTCACGTTATCCCTCTTTGCAGAGGACATGATTCTATACCTCGAAAACTTAAGAGAATCTGTTGAAAACCTCCTTGCGCAGATAAAGCACTTTGGAAAATTCTCAGGGTATAAAATCAATTTGCAAAAGACAGTCACATTCTATACACCAACAATAAACAAAAAGAAACCCAAATAAAAAGTGCAATCCCATTCACAATAGCCACACACACACACAAGAACTACCTTCGCATCTTCCTAATCAGAGATGTGAAAGACCTTTAGAATGAAAACTACAAACACTGCTCAAAGAAATCAAAGATGGCACACACAAATGGAAAAATATTCCATGCTCATGGACTGGAAGAGTCAACATTTTTAAGATGCCCATCCTCCCCAAGGGAATCTACAGATTTAACACAATTCCCATTAAATTACCACCAGCATTCTTCTCAGACTGGAAACTACACTACAGGAATTCATATGGAAGCATAAAAAAAACACAAATTACCAAAACAATCTCCAAAAATACAAAGCGGGAGGTATTGTATCCCCAGACTTTCAAGTTTATATAAAGCTATAGAAATCAAAACAATCTGGTATTGGTACAAGAACAGGCATATAGACTAATGGAATAGTACAGAGGTTCTAGAACCAAAACGTCAATTTCTCAAACTACTCATCTTCTACAAAGCTGGGAAAACTGGTTGACCACATGCAGAAGATTAAAACAAGATCCCTACCTTTCACCATACACAAAAATCAACTCTAAGTGGATCAAACACCTAAAAATAAAACCTCAGATTATAAGAATCTTAGAAAATGTAGGAGACACTCATAGAAATGGAAACTGGCAACCAATTCCTGATCAAAATGCCCTAGCTTGTGTTCAGTACAGAGGGTATGCCATGTACTCTTGATAAATACACATATTTTTATATTTTGTGATGATTGAATATAATGTGTTACAGATATCTGTTAGGGATAGTTAGTTTATATTGCTATTTAAGGCTTCCATTTTCTAGTTTATTTTTACCTTGTTCTGCTCATTATTGAAAGTGGTGTAATGAAGTCTCTAAATATCATTGTTAAATTGTTTGCTTCACTCTTTATATCTGTCATTTTTTACTTCAGGTATTTTAAAATCTCTCTTAATAGATGTTTGCAATTGTTTTATTTTACAGACTGACCTATATAATGATTATTATTATTTTAAACTTTTAATTTTTTATTTTAAAGATGTGGGGTACAATTCAGGGTTAGGTATACAGTTCATTATACAGGTACCCTTGTTGATATGATATCTCCCTCCTTCCCCAGGCAGATTTTCACTATGGCCAATTCATTTCTAATAGTGATATGTTAATTGTCCCAGGTCCACTTATGAGTGAGAACATGTGATACTCAGTTATTTGTTTCTATGAAAGATCACTCAGGAACTAGGTGAGACCTCATTTATACAATAAATAAAAAAATAAACCGAGTGCGGTAGTGTGTACCTATAATTACAGCTACTTGGAAGGCTGAGGCAGAAGGATCACCTGAGCCCAGCAGGTCAAGGTTGTGGTGACCATGAGCATGCCACTGCATTCCAGCCTGGGTGAGAGAGTGAGACTCCAAATCAAAACAAAACAAAACAAAACAAAAAAATAACTATTGCTATTTGAAGGTGACATTATCTTGTACTTAGAATATTCTAAATAATTCACAAAGCAACTATTAGAAATAAAGTAGATAATTAAGACTGCAGATTATAAGAGCAACATACAAAAATTAATTAGATTTCTATACACTTATAATTAATAACTCAAAAGTGAAATTTAGAAAACATTTCCATCTACCTAATAGCAAGACATCCTAAGTTCATGAATTAGAAGACTTAATATTCTTAAGATGACAATACTCACATAATTAATCTGAAATTTCAGTGAGAATTCCAATTGACTTATTTGTGGAAATTAATAAGTTGAATTCTAAACTTAATTGGAATTGCAAGCAGCCTAGAATAGCCAAAACAGTCCTGAAAAAGAACAAAGTTGGAGAACTCATACTTCCCTATTTCATGTTGCTACAAAACAACAGTAGTTGGGATGGTATTGTACTGTCATAAGGACAAAAATATAGATTAATAGAATAAGATTGAGAATCCAGAAATAAATCCATGAGTTTATGGTCAACTGATTTTTGCAAACATGCCTGAAGAACTTATGAGGAAAAAGAGCCTTTTCAACAAATAGTATAGGGCAGCTACATGCAAAATAATTATGTTAAGTTTTTAATTCACACTATACACAAAAAATAATATAAAATACTTTTAGGATCTAAACACAAGTGTCAAATCTATAAACCTCTCATATATGAACATAAAGGATAAATTTTTATGACCTTGGATTTGGGAATGAATTCCTAGTTATATCACCAAAAGTATAAGCAATAATAACACAAAAATAGATAATTTGGACTCCATCAAAATTAAAAGCTTGAGTACTTCAAAGGACATCACCTAGAAATCAGAAAGATAATCTACACAATGGAATAAAGTAAGTGCAAACTATATAGATAGTAGGAGAATTGTATCCAGAATTTATAAACTGTTTTACATCTCAATAGTAAAAAGAAAAATAACTCAATTTTTAAAATAGGCAAAATATCTGAATAGAAATTTTTTTCTAGAAAAATATGCAAATGGCCAATATGCACATGAAAAGATGCTCAACATTATCAGTCATCAAGAAAAGGCAAATCAAAGTAAAACCACAATTAAATACCAATTCATATCTGCTAGGATAACTGTAATTTTTTTAAAAAAGGAAAATAACACGTCTTGTCAAAAATATAAAGAATTTAAAACTCTCATTTCCTGCTGATAGGAATGTGAAATAGTGCAGGTGCTGTGAGAAAACATTTTGAACGTTCTTCAAAACAATGAATTAACACATGACCCAGCCAATCTCCTCTGAGTATATAACAAAAGCAATAAAAACATGTCTATGCAGAAAGTTGTCCATGAATGTTTATAGTAGCTTTATTTACAACAGTTAAAAGATAGAGACAATCTAAATGTCCATCAACTGATGCATGGAAAAGCAAAATATAGTAAATCTGTTCAATGGGAGATTATTCAGCCATAAAAGGGAAAGAAGCACTCATATATTACAACATAAATGAATCTAGAAAGCACCATACAAATGAAAACAAGACATTCACTAAAAATCATAGATTATATAATTTTATTTATGTAAAATATCAAGAATAGAAAAATACTTAGGGACAGTAGATTAATGATTGCTTCGGGAAAAACAGGGAGAGGGAGTAATAGTTAAAGCATATGAAGTTTCTTTTGGAGGTGGTAAAAATATTTTCAAATTGACTATAGTCATCATTGTATATATATCTATGAATGTACTGAAAACCATGGAATTGTACACAAAAGGATGGATTGTATGATATATAAATTATATCTCAATAAAGGTTAAATAATTAAGGAAGATAATATTTATGTGGTAGCAAAATATAAATTATATCAAAAAGTAATTAATTTGATATTTTAACAAATTTAGCATTTTGTCAAATGCGACAACCAAATAACATGTGCTTCTAATGTAATGCAATGGGAAGTACACATTGCCCATCTAGTATTCTTGCCAAATATATTTAATATGAATATAACCAAAATCAATTATGAGACAAACTCAGATTTTGTGACATATTCAAAGATACATATCACTAACATCTTCAAAATGATCAATATCATAAAGCATATTTTTTAAAAGTGTGAAGAATGTTTTAGATTTAGAGACTGAAGCCACACAATCTTTGATTAAATACTAGGGAAAAAGTTATAAATGACATTTGAAGACAAATTAAAGAAATCTGAATATGGTCAACATAGTAGATATTCAACTTCATTAAATTGCTTGCATATAGTGACAGGGTTGTGTTTGTATAAGAATTGGCCAAATTTTTCTTTTTTTTTCCATTTTTTTTTTTGAGTTGGAGTCTCACTTTGTCTCCCAGGCTAGGTTGCAGTGGCACACTTACAGCCACCACACCCTCGACCAGCTGGGCTCAGGTGATCCTTCCACCTCAACCTTCCAAATAGCTGGAACTACAGGCATGAGCCACCATGCTTGGCTAATTTTTTTATTTATTGTAGAGATGAGTTCTCACCAAGTTGCCCAGGCTGGTCTCGAATCCGTGGGCTCAGGCATTCCTCTCTCCTTGGCCTCCCAAAGTGCTGGGATTATAGGTGTGAACCGCCATGCCCAGCCCATAATTGTCCAAATTTTTCAAAAATAAGGCTGAAATGCAGGAGTATAGTATCATGACTCCTGAAGTTTACTTCTAATTAATTTATGAGAGAAATAAAAATTATATGCATGTGTATATGCATGCAAAACACACTTGCACAGCGGTATGTGTGAGCTGCATAGCACACAAATTTGGCAAAATTGGAAAAATTTATGTATATGGATTTGAACTATAATATATACAGAAATACATGTTTTCATTTGTTGTTTTTTAACTTTTCTAAAAATTTAAAATTTTTAAAATAACATGTTGGAGAAAGATTTACTTCTATACTACAAGAATTCCATAGGACAAACTGTTCAATGATACCTCCAAGAACTGGTCCTTTCTATCTTTTGATTATATCATATGTAGCAGGTTGGCATTTTGCTCTTATATTTAATGTTTGACTAGCACAAAGATGTCTCTACAGGATCAGATATTACCAGTAACTTCTATTCTTCTTCTTATCTATGGATTTCCTTTTACATCTTACTGGCTGTAACCACTTTGTATAATCCTGAATAAATCTTAATAGTTATATAACTCTTATTATGAGCCAGAAACTATTCTAAAATATTTATGTTTGATTATCAAAATAACAGCATAAAGATTATTATAGCTCTTTTATAAATAACAAAACTGAGAAAAAGGAACTTTAAATAACTTGTTAGGGATAAAGTAACTTATAAATGGAGAACAAGATGTGATTCATTAAGTCGAGCTCTGGAACTCGTGTTCTTACTACAAGTCTCTACCATGAGAATAACCTTAGGAAATATACACAGCAATCAACCACTACAGTTGTAATTTACTTTTTTAAAAATTAAGAACCAGACTTTGGCAAACTGGTGTCAACAACTCTGAAGAACTTGAGAATTTATTCTCTTTGCAGATAAAACACTAGTCTGCCACATAGATGCTGGCATTCCTGGATTCTGACAGAAGACTATTACTCATGGCACTAAGAGTAAGCAAAGCATCAGCCTTTGACCAGTTCTCTAAGCCCCAATTCCCAGAGTGATACAGAGAGTCAGACAACACTTCTAAACACAATGTATCATTCCATTGGAGAAGAGGAACTCTGAACTGAAGGTACTTGAATCTTTGTAAGAACAGTAAGCATGCTTGCCTTATGCTCCAGAGAGAAATGATATTGCTGTCTTCCAAGACATTTTTGCTGTAAAAATATCCTTAAAAAGACAGTCTGGCACAAAGGCAGCCAGTGCCTCTGCTCACAACATGTGCAGAAGATTAAGAGACCCATGGAGGCTTGGTTCCCAACAGTTCAAATTTGAATGCATTATGTAATGGTTATGCAGGTTGTCAAAGTATTTATAATTTTATTCTCTGTATTTCTATGAGTGTCTAAAATATTTCACAATTTAAAATCATGTTTAAAGCATACCATGGTTTCAAGACAATAAATTCTTCTGTATTTCTCTAATGGGACGGTAATGCTGCGTCATTGGGGAGCTCCCCTATCCAGTGCTAGAATTCCTATAGTGAATTAAACCTGAAGTTCACTTAACTATCTCAACTTGAGGCACTAGGGCTTATCAGTTAGCTGTATCAGTTAGGGTCTTTTTTATTGCAATAAAAGAAACAGACATAAACCTTGAGCAAGTTTTTAGAAGAATGTTGGTAGCTCAGACACTTCACAGGAGATTGTGAAACAGATTGTTAGGAACTAATACAATGTGTGTGTGTGTGTGTGTGTGTGTGTGTGTGTGCATGTGTGTGTGATTGTATATATTGTATATATAATTCTTTTAGTCCAGCTAATATTTGATGAAAAATAGAGGTATATCTATTGCCTGCATTTATATAAAAGATGCAAAGAAATATATAAGGAATTGTTTATGACTTGTATGTAATTAAAACCATCATAAATTTATAAATGTACACATGCATATGTGTTTGATGTATAAATACATTTGTGTATGTATGAGCAGATGTCTGTGTATGTATGTATAGACAGAAGTTTACTAGTTTTAAATTGTCATGACATTCATCTGTCATACTATATTTTTTTCTACAAGTTATAAAAATATATTATTAAGAGTTATAGCCACACGTGGTGGCTCATGTCTATAATTCCAGCACTTTGGGAGGCAGAGGTGAGAGGACTGTTTGAACCCTGCGGTTCAAGACCAGTCTGGGTGACTTGAGGAAACTTCCTCTCTACAATAAGTTAAGAAAAATTAGTCGGGCATAGTGGCACATGCCTGTAGTCCCAGCTACTTAGAAGACTGAGGTGAAAGGATCTCCTGAACCCAGCAGGTTGCCATGAGCATGCCACTGTACTCCAGTCTGGGTGGCTGAGTGAGTCCCAACTCAAAAAAAAAAAAATATATATATATATATATAAAATATATATATATATATTTATATTTATACGCACATACACATGTAAGTTAAAATAATATGTCATGGACATAGAAGTATGTCTACCTATTAAATTAAAAGGAAGATATCTAGTAAAACATACATAATGGACTGATCTTTATATGTAAACTCTATCATATACATATATTTGAGTATAGATGCGAGTAGCAATCTCTATGTGGATCAATTAATATAAAGAGTTTTAATATTTTTAAATTGCTCCTTGGCATCCTTATACATTATATATATATTTATAAATATGAACACTTACATTACTCATATGTAAAATTACTTAATGAGTAAATGTCAAAATAGTTTTCTCATTTTGCTTCCATAAAAAAATTTGCAATCAATATTCTTGTACATATGTGTATGAGAATGTGAATTTATAAACATATATGCATACATGCATATATTCATGGAAAGGGATTTTTTAAAATTAAGATCCACTAAGTAGAATATCTTGGCAAAAATGTGGACATTTTTAAATATTAAGAGATATTATAGCATAGACATGAAAATTACAGAAAGCTGATTAAAAAAATCTAGATTCTATGTCCCAAATACAAATCTGTATAATGATTTTTAACCTGTCTTGTCACTGAGGCTAGAACCTCAACCCAGACAAATTGCTTTCCTGAAAGATTACAGCAAGGTACATTCTACCCAAAGTGAATGAAAGTACTTATCTCTGCAAATAGAATCATTGGCCATGAGTATTACTGCCTTTTTTCCCTAAACTTTATAAGTTCAATTTGCATCACATTATTATTATTATTATTTTATTTTATTATTATTATTTTTTTTAGTTGGAGTCTCACTCTGTCGTCCAGACTGAAGTGCAGTGGCCGCTCCCGGCCACCGCAGCCTCGCCTGCTGGAGTCCGGCGATCCTTCTGCCTCAGCCTTCAGAGTAGCCGGAATTACAGGCATGCCGCTACCACACCTGGCTGATTTTTTTATTTATTGTAGAGATGAGGTCTCGCTGCCCAGGCGGGTCTCGAACCCGCGGGCTCAGGCAATCCACTCACCTCAGCCTCCCAAAGGCACGGGATTACAGGCTGAGTCACCGAGCCCGGTGACATTATTTTAATGTTCATTTATTTAACATTCAGTAAGGTTAAACAAATTTTTATATATTTTTCTATAAAGTGATTTTATTCATTTGAATTTTGTCTATCTATTTTCCACAGAATATTTTATCCATCATCAATTAGATGGAACTCTTGTTATAATATTAGTCATAACTTTTATTCTGGTTCTCAGTTTTCTATTCATTTATGTCATTTATTATCATAAAATGTTTAATTTTAAGCTTTTAAATATGCCTATAGTTAGACATTTTTTCTTTTTATATATATATAGATCCATTTGTTTGAATCACACATTTGTAATTAAATTTTTTTGCCTTACTTTTTTTAAACTCTATTTTACAACAATATTTCAATGTTACCCATGCCTCTTCAAGAACATCAATCATAATGTTAGGTTTTGAGTGAAGTTAAATAACATTGTAGATTAAACTATTCGATATGTTTCTTAAGTATACATACACATGTTCTCAACTGAAAAAGGAAACGATATAATTTGAACATTTAGAAAGTAAATTAAAACACCGTAGTTAACCCAAAAGTTACCATTTATTAAGAAAGCTTTCAAGATCAACACTGATGTTAAGACAGATATTTGTTTTGAAAATTGGCAAGCATAACATATATTCCTTCCAATAAAAGAACTAGCCTATCTCTAAAATAATGGCTTTTTTGGTATTGAAAAGGGTCAATCTTTTTTCCTGAAGATGAAAAAATATTTAGGTCTGTTCAAGTGCCACATGCATAATTGAGTTTTTATAGTTTCACACCACAAAGCATAAAAAATTCAATTTTAGCCAGAAATATTTTTAGAACATATATTGTCAGTTGTCTACCTCAGCCCCCTCTGTCAAAGTGTATGTTATTAAATAGTTATTCTTCATGGATGGTCCTGCCAGGATGAATCAGTTACAGAATATATCAACAGTTAACCTAGTAAATTGACCAAGTAGGTGGGCTCTGTTATTATTCTCCATTTAACACTGTATACTAGCTTGCAAATGCAATAGTTGTTCTTTTCTCAGTTGATGTTAAACTATACATTCTGGCTTTAGTTAAAGAAAAGATTCAGTGATTTTTCAAGCAATCTCCTCTGGTTTGGAAGAGAAAAAACATGTGTTTACTATAAAAGATATACTAGCTTTAATAACTGCTATGACAGTAGCATGCAGATGTGGTTTTCTTAAAAGCTTTATCAATGCGTTTATAATTTTTATGTGAAATGGAAAAGTTATTCCTTAAATAAAAGAGTGGTGTCTTCCGCATGTTTCCCAGACTGATACTTATCATAAAAAAAAGAGTAATCTGTAAAAATATTCGCTAAAGATATATTTTTAAAATAACTGAAGCAGCATTTTATTTTATAACACTTGAATTGAAATATAATGCTTTACAAGATAATTTCCATCCATTCTGACACCACAGTCGTTTTTAAACAACAAACTTTTAAAAAAGTTTTATTATAGAGATGTGAGGTCCTCCATAAGTAGGCTGCATGTAGGTGAAGTTTGGGCTTCTAACTGGTTCTCACTCTCCCGATAATGAAACAAGTACCTTTTGTGTTGTCTGTGTCCCCCAATCTCCTTCCTCTTTCCCTTTACTAGCAGTGACTGCTGACCCCTCCTTGTGTTAATGCAATTAATGTTCAAGGCCCACTTATGAGTGAGAATATGCGGTATTCAGATCTTTGTTTCTGTGATAGATCTCTTGATATCATGGTCCATTCAATTTGTTATGAAGTCCGTAATTTTGTTCTTTATGATTGCATAATACTCCATCGTATATATGCACCACATTTTTTTTTTATCCGGTCCACTTTTGATGGGCAGTAGGGTTGGTCCCAGGTTTTTTGCTATTGCGAGTAGTATGGCAATAAACATGTGAGTGCAGTTGTCTTTTTGGTAGAATGACTTATATTTCTGCAGGTATATTCCAAGGAAAGGGACTGTAGGATAGTATGGAAGGTAAGTTTTGCTTTTTTTAGAAATCTCCACACAACTTTCCATAGAATTTGAACAATTTTGCACTCCCACCAACAATGTAGATGTGTTCACTTTTCTCCATACTCACACCACTATTTGTTGTTTTTTGACTTCTTAATGATAACCATCCTTATCAGAGTTAGGTGGTATCTCATTGTTGTTTTGATTTGCATTTCTTTGATCATTAGTGAGGCTGAGCATTTTTTCATGTGTCTGTTGGCTACTTGTATTTCATCTTTTGGGAAGTGTCTGTTCATGTTCTTTGCCCACTTTTTAATGGGAATTATTGGTTTTTTTCCTTTCACTTCATTTGAGTTCCTTATGAATCCTTGGTGGTAGGACTGTGTCAGAAAAAATATTGCATAAATTGCAAATATTTTTACTCATTCTGTGAGTTGTCTCTTTACTGTCTTGATGGTTTCTTTTGTTGCACAAAAGCTTTTCAGTTTGTTGATGTCCCACTTGTCTATCTTAGCTTTTATGGCATTTGCTTCTGGGGACTTGGTCAATACTTCTGTTGCCTACTCTGTTTTGTATAACTGTTTTTCCTATATTTTCTTCTAGGATTCTTAAGATTAAGGTTTTATGTTTATGTCTTTGACTCACGTGAATTGATTTTTGTATACAGTGATATGTAGGGTTCCAGCTTAATTCTTCTGCATGTAGTCATTCAGTTTTCCCAGCAACATTTGCTAAATATGGTCTCCTTTCCCTAGTGATTGTTATGTGTGGCTCCATCAAAGATGAGTTGGTTTGAGAGATTCTTTACTCTCTTGATGGTTTCTTTTCCTGTGCAAAAGCATTTCAGTTTGATGAGGTAATCTGGTGGATATTGCACTGAATCTGTAGATTGCCTTGGGTAAGATGGACATCTTGACAATATTCTTCCAATCCATGAGCATGGAATATTTTTCCATTTGTTTGTGTCATCTTTAATTTCTTCAAGCTGCATATTGTGGTTCTCACTGTAAAGATCTTTCACTTCTCTGGTTAGGTGGATGCCAAGATATTTCATTGTGTGTGGGGGGGGGTGGGGGAGGAGTGCTATCGTGAATGGGAATGTGCCTTTTATCTGGTTGTCTGCCTGCTTGTTGTACATAGAAATGCAACTGTCTTTTGCATGTTGATTTTGTAACCTGAGACTATCAAAGTCAGTTATCAATGTCTGCTTTTCACAGACACCCTAGGATTTTCAAAGTATAGAATCATATGATCTGCAAAAAAGGATACCTCAATTTCCTCTTTTTCTATTTGGATACCCCTGATATCATTCTCTTGCTTGATTGCTCTGACTAGAATTTTCTCACTATGCTGAACAGGAGAGGTAAGAGTAGGCATTCTTGTCTTATTCCTGTTCTTAGGTGAAACGCTTCCAGCTTTTGTTCATTGAGCAAAAGGTTGACTGTGAGTTTATGATAGATGGCTTTTACTATTTTGAGGAGTGTTTCTTCTATGTTCAAGAAGGGTTTTATCAAGATGAGATGCCAGATTTTGTTGAATGATTTTTCTGCTCTAATGACATGATCGTGCAGTTCATTCTACATCTGTCAATGTGCTGAATTACATTTATGGTCTTGCAAATGCTGAACCAGCCCTGCATCTCAGGAATAATGCCCATTTTGTCATGGTGGATGATCCTTGAAATGTGTTGTTTGATTCAATTTGCCAGAATATTGTTTAAAATTTTTGTATCTATGTTCACCAAGGAGATTAGCCCACAATTTTCTTTTCTTGTTGGGTCTTTGCCAGGTTTGGGTATCAGTATGATGTTACCTTCATAAAATGAGTTGGGGAGAATTCCATCCCTCTCAATTGCCTCAAATACTTTCAATAAAATTGATATCAACTCCTCTTTCTATGTCTTATAGTATTCAGCTGGGAAACCATCTGGTCCGGGGCTTTTTTTGGTAGGGAGATTTTTTTATGACTGAGTCAATTAACTAGATTGGTATAGGTCTGTTAAAATTTCAATTTCTTCCTGTTTCAAACTTGGGAGATTGTGTGATGTCAGAAAGTCCTTCATTTCTCTTAGGTTTTCTAGTTTATTTATATATAGATGTTCATAGTAATCTCTGATAATCTTTTGAATTTCTTCAGGGTTAATTGTGACTTCACCTTTTCCATTTCTAATTGTGTTTACTTGGACTTTCTCTTTTTGTCAATATGGCCAGGAGTCTGTCAATCTTATTATTTCTCCAAGAACCATCTATTTGTCATATTGACCCTTTTATTATATTTTTGTCTTCTATATCCTGCAATTGTGATTGTATCTTGGTGGTCTGGATTCTTCTGCTAAGGTTAGAATTTATATGATCTTGCTTTCCCAGCTTCCTTAGGTTTGACAGTAGATTGTATACTTGTGATCTTTCTGTTTTCTTGATGTGTGTGGGATACTATGAATTTTCCTCTTAACACTGCTTTCATGGCATTCCGGAGATGCTGATAAGATGCATCTTTGTTTTCATTTGTTTCCAGGAATCTTTTTAAATCTGTTTTGATTTTCATATTGAGCCCATAGTTATTCATCAGCATGTTGTTTAGTGTCTATGTCTTTGTGTGTTTTGGGGAGATCTTGTTGGTGGTGATATTTATTTTTATTCCATTGCAATCTGAGAAGATGCATGGCGTTATTTTTAGCTTTGAAATTTGTTCATGCTTGATTTATATCTGAGAATATGATCAATTTTGGACTATGTTCCATGTGCTGATGAGTAGAACATATACTCTGTAGATGTTGGGTGAAGCATTCTCTAAGTGTCTATTAAATCTGTTTGATCAATTGCTGAGTTAAAGTTCCAGATACCTTGTCGGTTTTTTTGCCTTGATAATCTATCTAGAGCTGCTAGTGGGTATTTCAGTCTCTAACTAAAATTGTGTGACTCAATTTCCTCTCATAGTTTACTTAGTAGTTGTTTTATAAAACCTGGTGCTTTTGTGTTGTGTGCATATATGTCCACATCCACATTCTACTCTCATAAAAGAGCTATTTCCCTGCCACAGGGGAAAGGGAGGGGGATCTGCCCAGTAGGCATGCAGGGCTTGGAGGTGATTCTTCCCGATTTGTCTGGGAAGATGGAACTAGTGAGGTTTACTCTGCAGGCAGGCTTTCCCTAAATGGCAACTGGCCAGACCCGTCTTCATGCCTGCTGACCCAGTGCAGTTTTCTATTTCTCTTGTTCCATTTGGGGTCGGGTAGCCTGGTACTGTCCTCTGACCAGGACTCCCCATGTGACATGTTAAGGTACGGACAGGGTGAGGGTGGAGAGGTGCAGGGAGGTGCAGCACCTATGGAGCCGGCAAGCCAGAGGTGCCGCTCTGGGAACCCACAGATCGGAATAAATGTCTCGGTGGAACCTCCAAAAGTATTAGGGTGTGGACAGGGTGAGGGTGAATGGAAAGACACAGCAGAGAGCTGCAACACCGCCGGGGCTGACAAGCTGGGGGTGCATGCTGGCAACCCAGAGATCCGAGTAAATGCAAAGAATTGTGACACACAAAAAAGGTTAAGAAAGAAAAGATTTATTTAAGAAAAGTTCATCCCCCACAGACAGGGAGTGAGCCTACACTCTAGGCGAGTGTGGCTTAAATTCTTTTCTTGGAGATGTTGCACGTGACTGCCGTGACTACTGTGACTTCCTTATCGACCACCTGTGGATGTCTTGGAGAACCTGTGATGCAGAGACCCATTAATGTTCACCCACATTATCATAGCCCCTAGAGAAGGACATAACAAGGATTCTACTTCTCCTGTACCTTCCCAAATAACATTCCTTAGACCTAACGGATAACATTCCTTAGACCTAACGGAGGATGTACCTACCCTTATCTCCTAGGCATTCCCAGTGGGTAGCTTCAGGGGATTCCTGGCTTCCCTGCAGATAGTGCCCAATTTACTGGAAGATGGAATTTCCACCTTCTCTCCCTCTGAGCGGTTATAATTTTTGTAATTACAAATTTCATGACTTTTACAATCCTTGCCCAATGCATGATGTCTTAGGCCTTGTAAATTCCCTTTACTCTAGGCAAGCTTGATTGCCACTATGAGATACCTCAGATACCTGGAAGTCTGCTTCTGAAAAGAAAAAGTCAGTAAAGTTAATTATACGTAAAGTGTGCATTTCTCCAAAAACATAACTTCTACTTTCTCATCACTGTGTCAGGGTTTCAGAACAAGATGAAAAATGGCTTCCCACTCTCAGTGTGCCCTTTCATGTCTGACAACTCATGCATGACTGGGAGGTGGTGAATGAACCCAAAGCATCTTTGGTATACTCACCCACTTTCTTCATTGGACCGTGCTCCAATTCCTATGTGAGACTGTCACATGACAAGAAAAGGGGTGCCCAGAATCACACATCTGCTGTTATTTTCTGGTCTTTGTATGTTCAAAGAGACTTTTGCTGGGTGCAGGGTGCCTCACCCACAAGTGTCTAAATGTCTCCATCGATCTGTGGCTTGTTCCTTACTCTTTGCCTTGCTTGGCAAGGGTGGCACCAGTCTCCTATTCTATGGTGGCCACTGAATCTAAAGAACAAACTTTGCAAAACTTTATAATTCCGAGCTAATGAGGAGCAGATATCATTTGCCACTTAAATAATTTCTCACTATCACTTAATACTGATAATAGACTGATGAATGTCATGAGAGCTCTTATAATCTTGGCTGTTATCGATATGATTTGAGAGCACAGCAAAGACAGAATAGCCGTGATGCCTCCAAACAACTGATCTTCTTACACAAGTCAGGAGATTTTCAAACCCAAACTGGCAGCTTATTGAGAAACAAGAAGATTTAAAATTAAATGGTCTAAACTTTTAAAATACTTCTATGTATTAAGTGTTATGCCAGGAGCTTTACAAAGAATGTTACATATACATTGTTTTTAACTTAACAACTACCATATTCCATATATGATAGACGCTATAATCTTTTTTTTTTTTTTGGTAGATAAAAAAGGTAGATCTGTATAGGTACACAATTTCCTCACAGGAGTTCATAAAACTAAAGTAAAGAACCCACATATATCTGATTTCAAAGTCAGTGCTTTTAACAACTACACAAAACTATATCCCAGAGAGTATGTATATGTTATTGCTAGATTTGTCATTTTTATATTCATCAGATTTATTATTATTACAAAGATTTTTAAAAGCACAAGAACAGCAATGATTTATAAATCTCTGATTACCATGCTTGTGATATATGATTGGGCACAAAACTTTCCTCAAAAAAAGTTGAACAGAAACATTTATTTGTATTTATAACCAGAATAAGATGAAATTAATTTTGATAAAGTAAAACAAGAGATATTCAGAGTAGAAATATATGAATTATTTTGATTTTAGTGGACTGATTTTGAGATTAGAATGGTCAGCACATCTCAGTCTTTTTGTATTCATACATTCATTTATTCACCTGACAAACTTAGACTCTGTTAAGAATGTGGTTGTAAGCTGGGTGTAGTGACTCATACCTGTAATCCCTGCATTTTGGGAGGCAGAGGCAAGAGGATTGCCTGAGCCAAGGGGTTCATGACCAGCCTAGGTAACTTGGTGAGAACTCATCTCTACAATAAATCAAAACATTAGCTGGGTGTGGTGGTGTACCCTTGTAGTTCCAGCTACATGGAAGAGTGGGACAGAAGGATTGCCTGAGCTCAGCAGGCTATAGCGGCTGTGAGCATGCCACTGCACCCCAGCCTGGGTGACAGAGTGAGACTCCAACTCAAAAAACAAAAAAGAATATGGTGGTAAAACTGTATAAGACATATTGTTAGCCACACATTTACTATCTGATTATAATATAAAATGAAATAAATGCTTAAAAATAAATAAGCAACAGTTAAAAACAAGGTACTATAGAGTAAATATAGAGTGACTATGTCTACATAATAAATTTGAGGACTCTCGTGTGTTATGGGAGCAGAAAATTTAAAGTTCACAAGGTACAGAGAATGGAGGTTATTACTGAAACAGAAAAAAAATATGTTCAACCAACAATACATATAAATTGCCCACCGTCACAGAACACATTTTCATCACCTCTATCCAAAACTCCACAAATATACCCAATCTGTCACCAAACTGCATTGTTTCTATAGCTTAAAGCTACAATGCATTACTTTCCAGAAGTGGGTATTGAAAAATAATATTAATATCAGTGTGAAACTGTTATTTAGTATGAGTTGCACTCATAAATCCTCATATTTGAGGTTTTAATGAATCATTGATAAAGAGAGATTTAAAACAGTAAGAAAGACTTTTGCTATAGTAAGGCAGACTAGGTAGTTTGTACCAATCCTCCTGCTGAGAACAACTAAAAATATGAACAAAAGAAATCTATCTTCCTGAAAGCTTTAGGAAGTTTAAAAATAAGGTGAAAA
Organism: Carlito syrichta; assembly: GCF_000164805.1. Lineage (NCBI taxonomy): Eukaryota > Metazoa > Chordata > Mammalia > Primates > Tarsiidae > Carlito > Carlito syrichta. The sequence goes on from NW_007246477.1 coordinate 318,276, forward strand.
ATTATAGGGCCACAATCCAGAAACATAAAGAGTACAGAGCAAAAACCCAGCACTTCTCACTACTTTTTTCCTATAGGCATATGTGGATGACAAAAAAAGTCAGCTCTAAGAGTTTCAACTGCAATTTGGATAGTGTAATAAGACTAACTTTGAATCTGAGCCCTGGTCTTGCCTTTATGTGGGAGCTTCTGTTAACCCACCACACTAGCTTCAAATAAATGGGGACAAGGGAGTTGGATGTAATCCCTTTTAGGGACTAAGGTTTTAAACTATCTCAATTGTTAAAATTAAAAAATAGTGACTCTCTTTTCCTTAGCTACTTTTCAAAAGCAAACATAAATCTTTGCTAGAGAAATACACTATTTTTGGCCTCTGTTATGCGTGTGGTTGTAAGCCAGGTGCAGTGGCTCATGTCAGTAATCTCTGTACTTTGGGAGGCAGAGACAAGAATATTGCCTGAGCCTAAGGGTTCTACTTTTTATATAGTGACTGACTATTAATAAAAAGATCAAACCTTTAAACAGACTTTTCATTTTAATGATAGATACAGCAGACAATAAAAATGGATCCACAGCTGACTAAGGTAATGAATTTACTAGAAGGGATTGTGAAGACAAAAAAAAAACTATGATGAATATGTTCTTAGAGTTAAAAGTAATGATTAAGAATTAAAATAGGGGATTAGGAGTTATAAAAAATTATAAAGAAACTGAAAAACAAAATAACTATCCTAAAACAATAGATCAATGGATTATTTTAACATTAGATTAGACAGTCAAAAAAGAATAAGTGAATTAGAAGACATATCAAGATAAAATATGCACAGTGAATGATGAAGAAAAAGAGAAGACTAGAGAAATATTGAATAATGTTTAACATACCCCACATCCCTTTAGGTATAAAGGAAATAATTTCTGACAGACTTAGTCTAGAGATACAGAAGGAAACAAATATTCAAGAAAGGGTAAATCCGTAGGTAAATTAAGTTAATTTTGACTTTATACAAAAGTACTGTTAATGTATTTTTAGTGTTAAAATGTAGAGTTAAATTGCATAACAGGAACATAAAATTGAAAAAGAAGGTAATTAGAATTAAAATGTTCTAAGTCTTTGCTCCTTTATAAGAAGAAAAAGATTCCATTGACATTGAACTTGGTGACTTAAGTTGCTTATTATAATATCAATGTTATCTACTAAATAATCAAATAGAATGTAATAGGTTTATTAAAAAGTAAAATATCTTGGTCAGGTTGGGTGACTCAGTCTGTAATCCCAGAACTTTCGGAGGCCAAGGCAAGTGATTTGTCTGATTTGTCTCGGGTTTGAGACCCACCTAGGCAATTTGGCAAGACCTTGCCTCTACAATACATCAAAAATTAGCTGGACGTGGTAGCATATGCCTGTAGTTCTGGCTCCTTGGAAGTCTGAGGCGGAAGGATTGCTGGAGCCTAGCAGTTCAAGGCTGTGGTGGCCAGGAGTGTGCCACTGCACTCCAGTCTGGGAGACAGAGTAAGATTCCAACTCTTAAAAAAAAAAAGTAAAATATCTTAATAAAATATCAATTCAAAGAAAAACAAATAAATTACCATAGAACAAGTGAGACAAAGAAAAAATAATGTTGACATGGTAAATTTAAACATAGATAATAATTACTTTAAACGTAAATAAAATAAATGATCATCTTAAAAAGCAAAGACTGAAAGAATGTCAGTATGCATAAAAAATTATATGTGGTTTTTTAGGTTATTTATAAGAGACACATCTGAGATATAAAGATATCAAACATTTTATTTAAGTAAATGAAAAATGCTAACTCATGCAGACTCTAACCAAGATAAAGTTATTATATCTTTATCAATATGAGAAAAATATATATTAAAGTATAAATTTTTACTAGTGGAAAACTCACAAGAAAGCTGTAAAAGTTCCAAATTCTTATGTACCTAATAATGTAGCCTCAAAATATTTAGGGCAAATACATCAACAGAGCTACAAGAAAAGTAATGAATAACAATCAAAGAAAAATTTTAACCCATGTCACTCAGTAAGTAATAAAATATGCAGAAAAAAAGATTTTATTGATGGTTTACTTTTGAACAACATGAGGGCTAGAGATGCTGACATCCCACACAGATGAAAAATCCCATGAATAACTTTTGACTCCCCAAAACTTAACTGCTAATAGCCTACTGTTGACTGGAAGCCTTACAAATAACATAAACAGTTGACAAACATATATTTTATATGTTATGTATACTCTATATTTACAGTAAAGTAAGTTAAAGAAAAAAGATTATTAAGGAAAAGAAAGTTTAGTTACTGTTTATTAAGTGGAAGTGGGTCATCATAAAGGTCTTCATCCTCTTCATGAATAGGCTGAAGAAGAGGAGGAAAAAGAAGAGTTAATCTTGCTGTTTCAAGGGTGGCAGAGGCAGGAGAAATGTCTCATATAAGTGAATCCACACAGTCCAAACCCATGCTGTTAAATGGCCAATTATATATTATTTTTCTATTATATATATTTTATATGGTACATGGGCACATATTCCATGTAATATATAATAGTCTTCTCTGTATGGAGTAAATAGATGAGCAAATGGATCTGAGCAGTACAAACAGTGGGCTGTAGAGTATATTAATATTGCTCTCACACAGATATATGGACAGTGCACCTATCCATCAGCTGTATTTTTACTACTAATAGCTTGTCCCCTTTCTGCAGAATTGTCTCCAGCTAAATCAGAGCCTGGAAAAATATGCCCTTATCTCCTAGGATCAACCTATCTCCATTTATGGTCATACGTGGAATATAAGGGCTGTGGCATGTCTGGATAACTGATTGAATGTTATTTCTGAGTATGTTTGTGAAGGTGTTTCCAAAATATACTAACATTTGAAATTCATAGACCGAGTAAAGAAGATGGACTTTCACCAATGTGGATGAGCATTACTCAATGTGTTGAAGGCTTAAAAAGATCAAAAGAGTAGAGGAAGGGCAAATTACTCTTCATGAACTGAGACATTCATATTCTGCCCTCAGACTTTGGAAATACTAGTTGTTAGATCATTAAACCTGGACTGAGACTTGCACTATTGCCCCTCCACCACCTCCCACATCCCCAGTTCTTGGAGTTTTAGACTGATTCAGATTGGTGCACCATAGACTCTCAGGTCTTTAGGTTTGAACTGAAACCACACCACTGGACCTTTGTCTTACAGAGAGCAGATAGTGGAACTCCACAGCCTTCACAATCACATAAGCCAGTCAATCCCTCATAATACATTTCTTTCTATATATCTATACTGTACGTATCCTATAGGTTCTTTTTCTCGGGAGAGCTCTGATTAATACACACATTTTAATAACACTCTATAGTATGCAATTCATGTTCTAGTGTTCTCTGTGAGTTTGGGCTGAAGTTCAATGCCTTCCCAAGGCCTGCTCTATTTTCTCCTTTTATTTTGACACTACTTTCCTAATGAAGAGCAGGCATCCTAACCCCCACCTCTGATTCTAAGGAATCTATTCTAAGATGTAAACAGCTATATGTCCTACACTATAAAGGGACACAGTCAATGATTAAAATGACAGCATAAAATACAAAGAAAGTAGGAAACAAGTACCTCACAGTTCTTTCTTGTTCTGCCTTCAAATTTGTGTGAGGACATCTTGTTGACTTTATCTAAAACTAGGCAAGTAGCCAGGATGTTGTAATCTGTCTATCTAGTAGTCAACCTCCTTGAGCTTAGAGAAAAACAGAGAAAGGTGGAGAAGAATAGAGAAAGGTGGAGAAGAATAGAATGAATTGTTTTGTAAATAAAAATAAGCTCCAAATTTCTTGCCAGGTTTTCAGGACTTTTAAAACCACAGGTCCTAGCTCTGACTCCAGTACCATCATTCATTCTTCCCTGCAAATCTTCAATACTCACCAGAAATATTGACTTGTTTCAGTTTCTCATAGGTATCCTAGCTCTCACCATTACATCTGCTCTTCCCTCTAACTAAAGAGCCTATAGTTATTACCCCAATTTCACAATTGTTCTTATCCATAATTGTTTCAGTTTAGATGTGAAGTATCTTTTATTTCTACTCCCTGTTAAGTGACCCTCTATGTGGTGTCCCTTAACTAACTATAAGAAGGGAACCCCCCAAAAAATAAGAATTATCTTTTTGAAGGGAAAGCTACTTGTAGTACAGGCTTCCCGCACTAGGTAAGTGTAGGAATTCATCAACATCAATGTACCAGCTAGCATTGCTGGGAGAGACTGAGTTCGACTTCAGTGAATTTTTTGTTTTGAAATTCTTTCAACATACTTGCCCATTTCATGATGGGCAATTTACAAGCACACCTGCTCATACTATGCTGAGTGCTCAGCATGTTTTGACCCAAAACATCTTAACTTACGTGCCCCACAATTCCTATTCACCTGATCTTTTCTCAAGCGACTTGTGTTTCCCCGATGAAAGAAAAGTTCTTAAAGAGAAATTTTTTGCTGATGTGGAAGAGGTGAAACAAAAAATAATAGCAGCACTAAAAGTCATCAAAATTGATAATATCAAGAACTGTTTGAGCAGTGGAAAAAGTATCCCAATAGGTATATTGCATCAAACAATGAGTACTTTGAGGTGACTGAATTTTAAACATGTAAGAGTAAAAACACAATTTTCTATAAATAAATTCTGATTTTGGGGGATTCACCCTTATATTACTCCTACAATAAATTCTTATAAGTCTATTGGTTGTTCAGAGTCTGTTTCTACCAGTGAACAGCCCAGAGAGAACAAAGACCATTTATAGTATTGTTGACTTTCTGTTGCATTGCCCATTTGCTGCAAAGCAAAGTTAGGTTGATTACATTATATATTCTTGGTTCATTCAGTGAAACTTTTGCAGCTGTAAGATTGTGAGGCTGAAAGTTTAGCCTCTTAGCAAGAAGTAACTAAAATTCCTCTTCTATTGTTGAATGTGTTTCCCAAGAGTTTTGTTGCTGTTGTGATGGTATTAAGAGAAGAGACCTTTGGCCCTGCCCTCCTGAATATATTAATGCCACTGTCATGTAAGTAGATTGCTTACCTTGCAAGCTTGGCCTTCTTTTTCTCTAGGTCTCATGAACTCAAGTTTCACCCTTCCATCATTGGATGACCCTTAGCATATGACAACAGCATGCTCTTGGACTTTCTAGTATCCTGAGCCAAATAAACTTCTTTTCTTTGTAAATTACCCAGCCTGTGGTATTCTGTAAAAGCATCAGAAAATGGACTAAGGTATCCCCTGACTAGAGTAAGTGAGCTTTTAAATTCTTGGTAACAACCCTCTTTTATGTGACTGTCATATAGTATTCAATTAGCAGAGAAGGTTAGTTGAAGTTTAAGCCCGTTTGGATTATACTAAAAATACAAATACCTATACCTACATTCTTCTTACAAATAAAATTTTGAAGAAGAACCCCTGCCATCTTTATTTGTATAATTCATATCTTGTATTATATTTAGCACAAAGATATTATTAAATACCCCATTTTATTCTCTCCTCTGTGCCACCATGGCTATAGTTCTCTATATCCATTCATGAATTATTTAACATACTCCACAAAGAACATCCTCTGTGCTACTATGTCATAATCTATTAACTTTGTGACTTTTTCATTTTTTTCTTCTATTTTATTTCATTTTGTTTGCACTTATGTTGAATCTTAATTAAGTCTCTTAGTAATTTCCTTTGAAAGTCCATATTTAACCTGAACTACTTAAGGATCAAAAACTGAATATAGAGTCTAAGCTTATTGTGAACATTTTTCTTCTTTTCAAACAACAATTTAACAAACATCTACACAAACAGAAAGAGAGAGAAACATAGAGCAAGACAGAAAGAGAGGGAAGGAAAGAGAGAGAGAGAATATAAAGAATAAGACACTTCTATCTTTTTTATGATTCTTAGTCTAGTAACTTTAGTAGCTCCAAGGTAAAAGTACAAAAGATTCTCTGCACAGAATTCTGAATGAAAGGATCTGTAATGAAGTGGTAATGACTATTGACTCTTTAGAATTGTCATTCTTTTCCTAGTAGAAATTAGGAAATCATCTCACTTAAATTCTGAGGGTTATAGACTCTCTCTTTCTTCCTCTTTCCTTCTTTCTCTTTCCTTAGTCTCTCATCTTCTAACTCTCTTGCTCTCGAATAGGATATTTTTAATGAAAATCAGTATCTTTCTATTTTAAAATTCCATGTGTAAACACTCACATTTCTAAACAAAATATCCCTCTCAATCTAAAGTAGATGTTGTTATTGTTATAGTAGAAAATAATATTTCTCCTTATAAAATGTCTTTATTGAATAAATGGATTAAAAATGAAAGAATGAAACATGAATTCTAATTCTCATCCTGCAATGACCCTAGCTATCAATTGTTACTGGAAAAGTATTTTAGATTCTTTGTATCTGAATTTGTCCTCCAAAAATAACACTTCTCTCTCTTTTAGATGTTTGTAAGAATCAAATAAGATAGCGCAGTAGAAAACTTTTGACATCCATACATCATTTTTCCCCCAAATTAGAAGATATTTGGATTGAATTTAAGAGGGGAAATGACTTTTCAGAACTGTCAAGTCATTTCTGACTTACAACTGTTTTTTTAAAATATATGTATAATATGCCACTTCTGAGTATCATAAGTTAGACACTCTCCTTTCCTTCAAATTATGACACCTCAATTATGAGTACTATTAGACTATTGAGGATGGGGTTTTTAAAAAGTGAAAAAAATGAAAGAAATTTAAGTTATGTTCATTCAGTATTGCACTAACTTAAATATGAACATTATCAATGAACTACCACTGACTTTTGATGGTAAACCTAAGCAAGCCTTCTAATATTGAAAGCAAAGTGGCAGGTTGATAACATTATATTTTTTTATAGACCTATTTTTCTCAGTGCTTCCTGCCTTGATCTAAGATGTCATTTCTAAAAGAGATCTACCTAGGAAATAATTCTCTGAATCATATTATCTCAGGAAGAAATTTAGTAAGCAGTACTATCACTGAACCTCCATTAAGAAAGTAGCATGAATGTATCAAATAAACTCCAAAACTAAAAAATTAATGATTAGATTCCTAATGAGCATTCTTGAAAATCAGTAGGAATCATATAAACGTATCCATTATCAGGATAAATACAAATAAAGAAGTATAGAAAACATAAAATCATTTTAAAAAATCTCTCTAAAACATCTTCATACAGAAATGCCAGTTATTCACAATCCCTTTGGGAACCTGGCAACTAGTGAGAGGTGGAAGGGAAATACAGGACTTAGAAAGTTTTATTTCTTGTATCTTGTAGTACTTTTAGCAATTATTGTCATTAAACACTACTGAAATTTGGTGGAAGATTTCTACATCACAGATATCAACTTTACTCATCACTTTTGCTACTCTGCAAGAAATTTCAGTCACTTCAGCTACCAATAGCTTGCTGCATTCAGGAATAAGGTTTAAGATAGCCCCAGAAGTTGAAAGAGACTTTCTCCTGCCAGGTAAATTAAACTATTGCTACCTATCTCTGACTTAATCCAAGTTCTTTGAGATCCAAAATTATTGTTTGTTTATTTTATCTGCATAGCACCAATGGGAAACTATTGCCAAGCCAATGCAATATATTTATTTACCTCTTCATCAGGTTATGTCAAGGCAATTGGTTATTACAGAATATATTACTCTCCAAAGGATCCCATAACAAAGTACCACAACCTGGGTGGCTTAAGACAACAGAAATGTATTGTCTCAGTTCTGGAAACTAAAAGCCCCAAATCACATTGCTGTCAGGTCCATGGCTCCCTCTGTAACCCATGGGAGAGAATCCTTCCTTGCCTCTTCTGAGCTTCTAGAGGTTTGCAATAATCTATGGTGTTCCTAGGCTTACTCTTGCCTCTCTCCAATCTCTTTCTCTGTCTTCACATGATTTTCCCTTCTCTATATCCACATGATATTTTCCACTTATTAGGGTCCACCCTAATGGTGTCATTTTAACTTGCTACATTTGCAAAGACCCTATTTCTAAATAAGATCACATTTACAGGTACATGGGATTAGTATTTCAACATATCCTTTTGGAGGATACAATTAAGCCCATAACAAAGAACTAAGGACACTTTCCTCAGTCCTTGGTGCTTTTTTTTTTTTTTTTTTGAGCTTGCAAACCTTAATTCTAATAATACGACCAAATAAGTATACTCCCAAGTTACCCTCATTTATTTTAGTTGTAGAGGGGAGAATTATAGATTCATCTCCATGTACTAAGAGTATATACCCACAGCCTTTGCCATAAAATTTGCATTTCACTGTGGGTGGCATACTCTGCTGCCCCAATGAGCTAAAGTTTGGCCATGTGACTTGCTTGGGTTAATGAAATTTAACAACTGAACTACAAGTGGAAAACTAAACTGTATTCTCTTGATTTAGCTTTGCTCTTGGACTCTTATCATAATTCATGAAAAGAATATATCCCAAGGAACACTAGTCAAAAAAGATCAGAAACATGTATTTATTCAATCTTTAACCTGTAAATGCACCCACCAAGTCCATCAACTGGAGCATAGTTAACCTTGCTGACACACAAAATTCTGGGCAAGAGAAAACAGTACCTGTTTTCATAAGCCACTGAATCAAGGTGATTTGTTTTGCAGCCTTAATGTGGCAATGCTGTCCAATGTGCTGTGCTGATTTAAGATCCATGCCCAATGCATCACTTCCTTTTCCTTGAATTTTCTGATTATTTTTGCATTGTTTTTTTAATACCTGCATAATGAACATTTGTATACCCAACTCTGAATTGTACCCCACAACTTTAAAATAAAAAAAAAAAATTTTAATGGGAACCATAAAATTAGTAGACATAGATTGCAGAGCCTGTATATATTGTGGTAAAATAATTGAATTGGAAGGCTCCCAGGAAAGTGCTTTAATCCACTTGACACAACTATATTCTTACCCACCTGTGACTTTACCTCTAGCTGCCTCCACCTGAAATGTCTTCTTCCCTCCCATCCATTGTTCGTGCTCTACCCACAATGAGCATAAAGCCCAACTTCAAAATCCAACTCAGCTCTTATCTCCTCACTGTAGTCTTTCCTGAACATTTCAGTGGACATTGAGCAATAACAAAACTTTCATAAGCAATACTTAAATTCATTATGCATTACCATGCTTAGCAATGAATAATATACTTTTTTGCTTCACATGGATGACTTGTGTTTAAATGATTCAATTTTTTATTTATGTCTAGTAAACACTTAAAATTTTTTAAAAATGAAAGAAAATGATGTCAGGTTTAATTAAGAAAACTACTCAATATTTTAAAAAATTATGTCTGTTTTGTGTGTCATTTACTTCAGAAACTATACTACTGCTCTTATTTGATATTATTGTGCCTTGCATGATAAATTATATTGAAATTAACTTCCCACATAATAGAAAACACAAAGTTCTAAAGCCAGGGACATGGGTAAAATAATTTTAGGAATCTCCTGTAGGTAAGGTGACCATATAATTAATTATGGACTCAAGAACATCTTTGAGAATAAAAGAGGACACTCAATAAATTATGTGAGGATTAGGCATAAATCAGACCTCCTGAGAACACTGGCACAGGTGATCATTGTTCCTACAGTAAAATAACATTAAAGTACATAAGTGAAGTTTTTGTTTTGTTTTGGTCATTGTTCACTTAGAACTTAATGTCATTTATATACAATAATCCCTCCTTATCCTCAGTGGATGCATTCCAAGATTCCCAGTGGATGCTTGGAATGATGGATAGTATCGAACATTATACATACTATGATTTTTCCTAATATATACATACCAATGATACAGTTTAACTTATGAATTAGGCACAATAAAAGATTAGCAACAATGATTAAAAACAAAATAGAACAATTATAACAATATGCCACTATTCATTTACTTTGAGGTCATTATTAAGTCAAATAAGGGTTAGTTAAACACAAGCACTGTGAAATCACCACAGTCAAGCTAATAATGGAAACACCTACTGTGTCTAACTGGCAGTTAGCATAAATAGTGTATATATGCTGGACAAAGGGATGATTCAAATTCTCTATCAGGACAGTGCAGGATTTTATCACTCTACTCATAATGGTGTGCAATTTAAAACTTATGAGTTGTTCATTTCTGGCATTTTGGGGGGAACTTCCATTTAATATTTTTGGACTACAGATGCCTGCAGGTAATTGAAACCACAGAAAGTGAAACCATGGAAAGGGGAGACTACTGAAAATGAGGGTTAATGTCTTTACATTTAGATTTCCAGGGTGCTTAAGAAGTGGAAAACTTACTACAGAAAGCTCCCAAGAAGAAAATCAGTCATTTATCCTTTTCAGTACAGGTTAATTGAGTCTGGGTTTACTATTGTAATCATTCTAATGAAGATAATGATGAAAATGTTTCAACAATAGTTCAGTCTGTCCAGGTGGCAGGTTCATTTTCCATTGATATGTCCAATTTTCAGAACTAGGTAGAACTGTTTTTTATTGATTAGAAGGACAGAAATCCAAATCACATACCTTTTAGCCTTACTGACTCCAATTATTTTCAAAGCCTTCAGTACAGATTTTCATAACAAAATGATGATTGAATTGTCTGCTTTTCTGTTTTCTTGCTAGTCTACAAGTTTTCAAAATGTGGTTCAGGACTCCTAGAGACTCCTGAGTCTGCTTTTAAGAGATAGAAAAAGATAAAACTATTTTAATAATAATGCTAAAACATTATTTGTCCTTTCAATATATTGACATCATGCTAAGGATGGAAAGGCAAAAGTGGATAACACTGCTGAAATGTTAACAAAAAACAAAGTAGTTACTCAAAACTGTACAAGTGGTCAATGCATTCTTCAATCTCATGCCCTTGCAATGAAAGAAATTGCAAATTTCAATTGAGGATATTCTTGATTAAGCAGTAAATATATTGATGCTAATAAATTTCAGTCCTTGAGTACACATTTTAAAAATATTTTGTGTAATGAAATGAAAAGTACCATAAGCATTTTTGATGTATAACAAATTACAGCAGTTGTCTCTCAGAGAAAACTTGAATAACAATTTGAGTTTTTGTGTGCTTTTTTTGAGCCATAGCAAGAACATTTTTTCATGGAACACCATTATTACTTGATAGAATGATGCACACTCTATGGTTATCCAGACTTGAGCGTTTGGCAGAGATTTTCTCAAAAATAAATAAAGTGAACTTGCCATGTCAAGGAAAGCAAGTGACTGGTATATTGTCATGATTTCAAGCAAAAAATTGATTCTGGAGAATTATGTACCCACTACTATGAGTTTAACAGTATCCCAAGAGTTAAAAAATATTCTGATGAAATCAGAGGTGATGTTAATGTAGGGAATATTTTGATTTTTGATTTATATAATGAAATGCACCACCATTTAGAAGATTTTTATAACTTAGTGAGCAAATATTTTCCAAATGACCAATGAATGATTTAACAAAATAATGCACTGGTATATGACACAATCAAAGTATAAGATAAAGGACTTTAAGATAACATTTTTCAGAAAAATTCATTGATATTATTTAATTCTCTGTATAGTAAAGGACATTTAAGAATTACTACTTTTGTATTTTGATGTAGAATCAAAAAAGTATATTCTAACAGATCTGAAAAGGCTATAGAAATAATTTCTCCCTTTCCAAATACATGTCTGTGTAGGGCCTTATTTTCTTCATGTTTTTTAAAGCAATATAACATATTGCTGAAGGTTGAATCCAGAGAATGATAAGAAAATCCATGCGTCTTAGTTCACTCAAGTTGCTATAACAAAATACCATGAACTTGGTGGCTTATAAACAAAAAACATTTCTGTCTCACAATTCTAGAAGCTAGGAAGTCCAAGGTCAAGGCACTGACAAATGTGGTGTTTAACAAGGTTCTATTCCCCATCAACAATATCTTCTAGCTATATCTTTAAATGAAGGAAGGGACAAAGGGTCTCTCGAGGGCCTCTTTTATAAGAGCACCAATTTCATTCATAAGCACTCTGCCCTCGAGACCTAATCACTTCCAAAATGTTTCACCTCTTAGCACTATCACACTGAGCATTAATTTTCAAAATATGAATTTTAGGGGGATGAAAATACTAAAACCAGATAACCAGATATCTTCTATTATACCAGATATTAATGATTTACAAAAATATATTTAAAAATTATTTTTTACTAATTATGTTGCACTTTGAAGATAGTAATTTGATTTGAAATAAAATTGTTTATTTTAAATAAATACTTTTTAAAAATTTTAATATAATAAATAATACATATATAAATAGAAAGTATTTGGGGGTACTCAACAATGTTTTAGGACCATAAAAGATTACTAAGAGCAAAAGTTTTTAATAGGACTGCTCTAGTCAAATCTTACTGCTTTCTTTCTTTTTTTTCTTAGTTGATGATGATATAGAGATAAAAGTCACCCTTTACCTTCTAAAAACCCCACTGTGCATAATCTCAATTTTAGCCAACTCCTACTTAATTCTTATTTTAAGATGGACATTAATAAAACCTACACCATAAAGTTATCTTGCATTGAAACCCTGCACTGACAGTATAAAAATCAATTTGTTGAGGTTTATGTAAAGTACAACCCAAGGTAAAGGGGCAGTGATATGATTATGATTCTTCTGTTCTATCTCCTCTATGAAGTATTATGTTAAATTAGAAGAGTTACACTGTGTATTTCTCCTTGGATGAGATTATCCATCCATTTCCATCTCCTTATCTTTGGTGAGCTGCTTTCAAATTGCTAAAGTAATGGGTTACATAGCTCATGTATTTGTTCAGAAAGAAAAGGAATTGTTTTTGACATACATTAAGAGAAATAGTTCTGATGTTTTCCTAAAATTACACTTATTTGCAATCCTCCCATTAGGTGATAGTGATTTTTATTTTGGGGTTTTCCTTTGCTTTTGTTTTAGAGTTTTTGTACTCGGTGATTTTTAAAAGTTAATTTTTAATTGACAAATGGGCTCATTGTGTATATTTATGTGGAGTCAGTGAGTTTTAAAATACCTCTCAGTTTCTTTGTGCTCTGATTTAAAGTTTAAGAATTTCACTGAGGAATATACTGTCAGTTTCAGGGGAAAATAAAATAACTTAAGTTCCCAAATTTTAGTCCTTTTCTATTCACTATACCCTTCACACAAGATTCACTCTATTATAAATGTAAAATACAAAAACACCTTAAAAATTGAAAAAGCTAACATAGAAAAAATTGATGAGTTTAAAAATATGATATTCCAGTACATGAAACCCAAGAGCAAACTTTTATAGATCAATAGCCATATTCCTTGAAAGGCGAAATGTTAAAAGAGAGCAGGAAGTATTCTGTACATTGAAAGCTTCAGCTCTGATGCTCAGGGCAAGAATTCTTTGAGGAATAAAAGGACTAGATAAGTCTAGTAAGAATAATAATAATAGATAAAAGGTTTTTTTTTCTCTTACCCTATGACTCAAGCATCTAAATTATATTACAAATTGATAACTATAAGGATACTTAAGATAATGATCTATTCTAATTTTTACTCAATATCTACCAGAGATCTTGGAACATAATAGGTCCAAAATATATATTGTTGAATAATAATTTGGTCTTAGTTCCATGTTAGCTTTTTAAATAAAGTTCATTATACAAAATAATTTATCAAATAATCAGACTCCCTACTTTTAATTCAAGAAAGCACTGCCAGTCCAACTCTTTACTAACTCTAACCTTGAAAACCCTAATATTATTTTTTACTGTAACAATTTCAGTTACTTGACCTAAAAAATTAAATGCTTTTTGTTATTTGGAAATATAACTGTAATAAACTTTGGCTGTTATACCCAGACATGGAAGAATTTAAGTAATAAAAGGCTATTAGTATACCAGAAGGAGCCAGGACTCTTTTCTTTCTCCATACTATAGAATGACAGCATGTGGTATGGTACAACTTAGAAGAAAATGTGTGCCAGAGGTTTACAGAATAAAATATCCAAAGCTCCAGATGTACAATAAAAGCTGCCTAGAGAAAGGGAGGGGAGGACACATTTCCTCTGAAATCTTTGAAATGCTGCCCTTTAAATCCTTTGTGGGATGTTTGGCTGTCAAAATGGCAAAGGAGACAAAACTTAAGGGGGGAAATGATGGAAGAGTTGTATTTTACACCTGCAACTTGGGGTGCCATAGAAGCTTTGAGTAAAGAGTGAACTTCACAGCAGTATAGGGTAAACATTGCTTGCTCTGAGGTTCTCACATTTCCAAGCTCAGCTGGAGGTAACTACTGATATAATAGTGCAGTGTTATAGACATGATGTGCAAGATTAGAACAACTCATTCACTATTCCCATTCAGCAACAAACTGTGAAAGTACCATTCTATGCCTTGCAACTTAATTTTATAAAATAAGAAAAGTAATGTGATATAGTTGATCTTGCCAGAGAGGTTGGGAATTCATATCAACTCATTCAGATCACAGTAAAAAAAAAAAAAAAGATCTATTTTGGATGGCCTGTAAAAAATAATCTGAAATTAGACAATGCATAGCAGAGGGGGACTTAAAAGGAGTGTTGAAATAAAAACTATGGAATATTTAGAGAATTGAAATGTTATTCTAAAACTCTAGTGCTAAATTATTTTGATAAAAAATGAAATTTAAAATACAAAATTCAATTATATTAAAAAACCACTTAATTTTGGTCATTCCCACTAGTGACTTATAAAAGTGTAGCAAGTGTAGTCCATTTCAATTTTGAAATTCTTTTTTTTTAAAGGTTTCTGAAGCTTTTAAGACTTTTTTTGCTTATCATTTTTTATTGTTGGAAACATATTTTATTTCCTCATCTGGGCTTTGTTTTGTTTAATCTATGTAATCAGAGAAAATATCTATCTCACATTTTATGGGTTCTCAAAGTTTATTTTGTATTGTTAATGATGGTCTTATTAAATGATTATACTTGAAAATCATTTCATTTTTCACAAATGAGTACTTAAAAGATGAATTAACCCAGTTGTAAATCAGTAGTTTCTTCTAATGGTGTTATTTGCCTGAGGAAAGTATTTTTTATTGGTAGACTAAATTTTGCTTAACTAAAAATTTGGCTAATAGGCTAGATATTATTTAACTATAATTTTATTTATCTTAGACTGCTTAATATATTTCATATATCTCTCTATGTAGATAGCACTTTTAAAAATATATTTTTTTCAAATAACAAACACACGTTTATAGATCCAGTCTTTATAGTTTAGCATATTCTAGTAAATGGTAATGGTGATACAGATATTACTGATGATTCTCATAAAAATGAAAAAAAGACTGATAATGGCTGTGAAACTTTCGCTAAATGCACCCGTGTGTGACAAGTATTACTTCTGGACAAGGTATAAAAGGCATTGTAGAAAAATCAAAATCAGACAGAAATCAAGGGGAACTTGACACGTGAAAGAAAGGAACTGCATAGGACTGGATCCATGTTTACACAGATTTTCCCCTGAGGGCATTTCCATCTCTGAATGGCATGGAGTAATGAAAACTTCAGAAGTATAATTGCAGACTTATTAGGTTGAGGCATCACAAGACAAAGTTTGGGGCTTTCTGACTTCTAGTAAAATTGAAAAAGAGAAGCACACTAAAATCTAAAGTCCTAAAATCTGTACACAAAATTTCCAGAAACTGTACATGCACTGAGGAGACTTCAAGAACTCCAGAACAAAACAATCTGTTGCTAGTCAGCACAAGAGATATTAGATGTTTGACAAACATGTTGGGTCTTTCACTGACACCCAAGAATGGCCATGCTTGCCCAGATTTAAGGAATTCACTCTATAATGAAGAGCAAAATATAGACCTCCTTTAAGAAAGGATAAAATCAATACTGCAAGATTTCAAATCATCAATCAGCTATTAACTATTATGTAGAGCACAAATTCTTCAGAGAAATGTAATATAAACCTGTGCCTTAAAAATAAATCATCCAGGTAACAAAAAAAAAAAAAAAAAAATGAATAAGCATATGGAGAAACAATAAACATGGGAAGAAACCATGGAAAAACCATAGTCAAGAGAAGTAGCTCACAGAAATAAACCCTTAAATAACACAGATGTTAGATTAATACGCAAAGATTTTAAATAAACTATCACACAATGTTCAAGGAATTAAAGAAAATCTGGTATGATAATCAAACAGATAAATGGAATTTATAAAAAATGGAAATTCTAAGAGAGAAAGAACAATATTTAATTTTTTAAAATGCACCGGCTTAAGAAAATATTGAAATTGAATGAGAAAGAGAGAGAAAATATAAAGAAGTTGAAGAAAACATATGTAATATAGAAAACAGAGAAAAAAATTCAGAAAAGAAAAAAACAGAAATTAAAATAATAATATAGAATATAGTATAACTTATATATCTAAGAAGCTCAGAGAATTCCAAGCTTTATAATATGAATAAACCTCTATCTGATCACATAATAATCAAGCAGCAGAAAGTCAAATATAAAAACAATTTCTGAAGGTAGTTAAAAAAAATCTTTACAGTAAAGTTTATTTTCTTTTTAACATGTCTAAATTCTAATTTCTAAAAAAATGAAGGAAAGAACACAATGGTATGATGTATTTAATGTGCTAAAAAAATGAAGAAAAAATTAAGATATATTCAGATAAATAGGACCAGAGAGAATCTAAATACCTAAAGCCTGAACTATTAAAAATACTAAATGAAATCCTTCAGAATGAAAGGAAATGGCACAAAAAAGTAATCTCTACAGAAAAAGAATATAATAAATAGAAAATACATAAATAAATATATAAAATACATACAAAAAGCATCTTTATCCTCTATTTCATTAAAAAAGCAATGGTTTAAAATTATAACAAGGTAATATGGGTTTATATACATATATAAACTCATATATATCATATATGTTATTTGAATCTTGTATTTTGCACTCCTTTTATAATATTAGCTCTGAGCAGACTGCGATAAATTATAAATATGTATTGTAGTCTCAAGACCACCACAAAGACCAAAAAACTAAAATCAAAAGACGGTAGAGATATTAAAATAGATTAAAATAATAGTTAATTACCAGATTAAAAAGCAATAAAGAAAGATTAGAAAGGTAGAAACATGACAAATATAAAAGGAGTATAGAACTATAAAGCTAAACACAACTAAAAATAATCATAACAAATTAAAATTTATCCAAAAAAAGTCAGAGATAGTCACAGTGAATTGAACAAGGAAGAAACAACTATATGTCTGTAGAAAATATTTGCTTCAAATAGGACACCACTGGTTAACTATAAAAGGATAGAAAAATATGTTCCATGTAAACACTAATCAAAAGAAACCCAGAGTACTTATATTTACATCAGATAAACTGGAATCAGAATAAGAGATACTACTAAATATTTACTAATATTACTAGGGATAAAGAGGGACATTCATGAGAATATAAAAGGTTAACTCATTAAAGGTACATAATTATTCTAAATAAGCATCAACAAACAATAGCAAAAACAGGTAAAACCAAAACACATTGTAAATAAATCCAGTTAAAGTTGAATATTTTAACACCTTCTTTTGATAATTGATAAAACAACCTGAATAAAAAATCAGTAAAGGTCTGTAACATTTAAATAACAAAACCATGCTGCTTGACATTTATAAAACACTACATCCAATACCTAAAGAACACTCATTTCAACTGCACATGTAATAAAAAGCCTATCAATCAAGACAGACATCATGCTAAGCTACAAAATATCTTGTTAAATTTAAATGATTGGATTTTAAGATATGTTACCTGACCACAGGAAAAAAAAATTGAAATTGATATTTTACAATTTCCCAAATATTTGAAAATTAGATAACACATTTCTAAATAATCCACAGGTGAAATAAATGACAAGGGAAGATGAGAAGCGGTTTAAAATAAATTATGCAAAAATGCAGCATATCAAAATGTGTATATTTGAGCTAGAGCATCACTAAAAGAGATATAGGTTTAAATGCTTATATGAGAACACAAGAAGTGCTTTTTTAAGCAAAATTTCTAACATGAAAATCTAATAAAATAAGAGCAATTAAACACAAAATAAGAAGAAAGAAAGAGAGAATGAAGATTTAAAAACCAAATACAGGAATTAGACACATAAGATAACATATTAAATACTGGGCATTTAAATTTAAAAAATTAAGACATTTGAAAAAGAGTATTACAATTGATAAACATCTAAAAATCAAAAAGAGAAAACACAAATCTCTAGTATGTGGAATGAAGAAAGGGCTATTGAGAATACATTTGCTCTTCATTGTTTGTGGACCTGTATTTGCAAATTCACCTTACTAAAATGTTTTTGTAAGCCTGAACCAATACTCACAGCCTTCCATGATTATTCACAGACATAGGTAGAATAGTGAAATTTTGAGCCATCTAATGTATACGTTTCAACTGATGTTAAACAAGGCAATAGTATATCTTCTTATTTCAGCCATGGTATTGAAACAACTATTCCTTTGGGTGGTCAATTTGGTGGCATAGTTTTTGCATTTTTCTACTTTTGGTTAGTACTTTCACTGTTTAAAATGGCCTTCAAGCACAGTGCTAAGGTGTTACCTAGTGTTCCTAAGCAAAAGACTGTGATGTACCTTATGTTGTCATTTAAGCTTGAGTTATATCACACCAGGCCATGAGTTCAACATTAGTGAACCAATCATATTTATTATATAAGGTGTATTTAAGCAAAAACATGCATAAAACATATATGTGTGTTTATAGGTTGATGAAAATATGACCAGAGGCCTGTAAGGACCTAATCCTGGAAGCAGTGATCCAGTAAATGTTAATTTTAGTATCTGTGGAAAATTTATACAGCATAACAAGCATAAATAACAAGAATCAACTACATTGTAAATATGTTTATATTAATGAATCTTACAAAAAGGTATAAGAATAAATTAAAAATCTGTATCGCCTCATATCTGTTTAATAGATGTAATTTGTTATATAAACGAAAACATCCCTCAAAAAAATGCTAGATCCAGATGATTTTTCAGGTGAATTCTATCCACTATTCAAAAAGAAAATAAAGACAGTAGTAAACAAATTTTCTACAAAATAGTGGGATGGAAAAATCTTTAAAACTTTTTTGTTTTACAAATTCATCAAAATCATGATTGTAAAAGCTATCAGATGTTTTACTTACACAAATCCCAGAAACATAGAAACAAAAAAATGTTAACAAAGAATTGAAATATCCAATTTATCAATATGTGTGACAATTTATTAAGAAGACTAGAATTTATCTCAAGAACAGAAGACTAATTTAGCATTCACAATCAATAAATATAGCTAATCATTTAACACAAAAAAACTCTCAGCAAAGTAGACATATAGAGAAATTTCCTCAATTCAACAAACAGCATCAACAGAAAGAATGAAGGTAACATTTTGCTTAATGATGGAATGGTGAACATTTTTATCTGTTCAAAATTGTTCTGGAAGTCCCACGCCTTAAAATAAAGAAAGAAAGAAAAAGAAAGAAATTTCTACACGTTGGAAAGAATAAAATGGTCTCTTAAGGTAACATATTTGGTTACAAAGAAATTTATAAGGATTTAATAAAAGCAAAGACAAAATAAATAAGTGAATGCATCAAGATTGCAAAGATTAATATACAAATAATAATTGTGTATGTGTATGCTGGCATCAAACAGTTGAAAATTGAAATTTTAAAATAATATCAATAGCACATTTATTACTAAACTGAGTTCATGCAAGAACTCTACACTGAAATTAACATTATGGAACATTGCTGAGTGAAAGTAAAAACTTAAAAAAATCAAAAGACTTACCACTAGTGAATTGGAAATCTCAGTATTGCTATAATTCTTTTCTCTCCAAACTGACCTATGGATTTAATGCAATCCCAACAGAGTCGTTTTTAGAAACTAACACTACAGAACAAACATTTTAAGGTGGTATCTCATTGTGGTTTTGATTTGCATTTTTCTGATTATGAGTGATGTTGAGTGTTTTTTCATATGCTTGTTAGACATTTGTATACCTTCTTTTGAAAGATGTCTATTCATGTTGTTTGCCCGCAAAATTTTTAATGGGGTTATTTGTTTTATTCTTGCTGATTTGTTTGAGTTCTTTGTAGATTCTGGATATTAATCCTTTGTTAGGCATATAGTTTGTGAATATCTCCTCCCAGTCTGTAGACTGCCTGTTTGCTCCATTGGATATGTATTTTACTGTGCAAAGGGTTTTTAGTATAAGTAAATCCAATTCATTTATTTTTGTTTTAGTTGTGTTTGCTTTAGGAATTTTAGTCACAAATTCTTGGCTTAGGTTGATGTCCATAAGAGTTTTTCCATACCACCTTACACCAGTCAGAATGGCTGCAGATGCTCTGCAAATGTGAAGAAAAAAGAGAACACATACACTGTTAGTGAAAGTTTAAATTAGTACAACTTCTATGGAAAGCAGTATGAAGATTACTAAAAGAACTGAAAATAGATCTACCATTTGATTCAGCAATCCCATTACTAGGTATCTTCACAAAGGCACAGAGGTCATTATACAAAAAAGACACCTGCACCCACATGTTCATTGCAATACAGTTCACAATTGCAAAGATGTGAAATCAGCCTAAATGTCCATCAACTGACTAGTGGATAATGAAAATGTGGTATATTTACACCTTAGAATGCTACACAGCCATAAAAAAGAATGAAATTATGTCCTTTGCAGACACATGAATGGAACTGGAGATCATAATCTTAAGTAAACTGACTCAGAAACAGAAAACCAAACACCACATGTTCTCACTTATATGTGAGACTGAAACAGTCACAAAAAATAGAAATAATAGACACTAGGGACACTGATAAGATGGTAGAGAGAGTTAGGGTTCAGAAACTACCTATGGGGCACAATACTTACTATCCAAGAAATGGGCCCCCTGAGACTCAATGCCCATCACTACTCAATATGTCCATGTAATAAATATGCATGTGTCCCCCCGAATCTAAATTTTTTTTAAAAATGCATTCTAAGATGTATATTAATATGCAAAGGACTTACAATAGTTAAAGCCTCATTCTGTGGGCTGTCTTCCTGCTCTCTTCATGGTTTCTTTTGCTTTACAGAAGCTTTTCACTTTGATGAGTTCCCATTTGTCTATCTTATCTCTTATGGCATGAGGTTTTTGGCTTTGATCAGGAATTGTTTGCCTATTCCAATTTCTATAAGGGTGTCTCCTGCATTTTCTAAGACTTTTAAAGTTTGAAGATTTACCTTTATGTCTTTGATCCATTTGGAGTTGGTCAGTCTGTAGTCCCAGCACTTTGGTGGTAGGTAGGGGTCCTGTTTCATTTTTCTGCACATAGTCAGTTTTTCCCACTCCATTTACTGAATAGGATCTCCTCTCCCCAGTGGTTGTTGGGGGAGGCTTTGTTGAAGATGAAATTGAGGTTTTGCTTCTAGAATCTCTGCCTTGTTCCATTGGTCTATATGCCTGTTTTGATTATTGTAGCCTTATAATAAAGTTTAAAGACTGGAAGTGCGATACCTCCCATTTTGTTTATTTTGCTCAGGATTGTTTTGGTTATTCATGATCATTTGTGTTTCCATATGAGTTTCTGTATTATTTCCAGGTCTGAGGAAAATGCAGTTTGTAATTTAATGGGTATAGCATTGAAACTGTAGATTGCCTTTAGTAGGTTGGACATCTTAACAATGTTAAGTGTTCCAATCCATGGGCAGGCATTATCTTTGATTTCTTTGAGCAGTGTATTGTAGTTTTAGTTGTTAAGGTCTCTCACTTCTCTGGTTAGGAAGATGCCGAGATGTTTCATTTTTTTATGTGAATGGAATTTTGCTTTTTTTGTTGTTGGTTTTTGTTTGTTTGTTTGTTTGAGTTGGAGTCTCACTCTGTCATCTGGGCTGGAGTGCAGTGGCACATCATGGTCATCCCAGAATCGACCTGCTAGGCTCCAGCGATCCTTCCGCCTCAGCCTTCCAAGTAGCTGGAATTAAAAGAGCACGCTACCATGCCTGGCTAATTTTTTATTTATTGTAGAGACAAGGTCTCACCAAGTTGCCCGGGCTGGTATTGAACCCAAGGGCTCAGGTAATCCCCTCTCCTCAGCCTCCCAAATTGCTGAGATTACAGGCTGACCACCGAGCCCTGCCAGGATTTTGCTTTTTATTTGTTTCTCTATTGGTTTGTTGTTGATGTATAAGAATGTGACTGTCTTTTGCTCATGGATTTTGTATCCTCAGACTTTGCCAGAGTCCTTTATTAGTGCAAGGAGGTTTTTGACAGATTGACTTGGATATTTGAGGTATAAAATCATATTGTCAGCAAAGAGGGATAACTTGACTTTTTCTTTTCCTGTTTAGGTACCCCTGATTTCCTTCTCTTGTCTGACTGCTATAGCTAGGACTTCCAACACTATGCTGAACAAATGGGGTGAGGGGGGTAATCTTGTCTTATTCCAAGGGGAAGTGCTTTCAATTTCTGCCCATTTAACAATATGTTGGCTGTAGGTTTATCATAGATGGCTCTTATTATTTTGAAGTATGTTCCCTCTGTGCCAAGATGTTCAAAAGTTTTTATCAGGAAGTGAGGTTTGATTTTATCAAATCCCCCCCTGCACCTAATGATACAATCATGCAGTTCTTGTTTTAACATTTGTTGATGTATTTAAATACATTTATGGTCTTGCAGATGTTGAATCAGCCATGCATCATGGGGATGAAGCTTATTAGGTCACAGTGGATGATTTTTAAGATGTGTTGTTCAATCCAATTTGTTAAAACCTTGTTAAGAATTTTTGCATCTATATTCATCAGGGATATTGGTCTGTAGTTTTCTTTCTTTGTTGGATCTTTAACTGGTTTGAGTATCAGTGTGATGTTAGCTTCATAAAATGATTCGAGGGGAATTTCATCTTTCTCAATTGCGATTGCCTGGAATACTTTCAATAGGATTAGTATCAGTTCCTCCTTGTATGTTTTGCAGAATTCCACTGGAAATCCATCTAGTCCAGAGCTTTTTTCTTTTTTTGTAGGTAGTTTTCTTATGACAGTCAATATCCTGGGTTGTTATCGGTCTATTCAGGCTCTCAATTTCTTCTTGTTTTGACTTTGGGAGGTTGTGTGATGTTAGAAAGTCCTCCATTTCATTTAGGTTATCAAGTTTGTTTCCACACAAGTGTGCATAGCAATCTATGAAAATTTTTTGTATTTTTGTGGAGTTAGTTGAGACTTGATCTTTTGCATTTCTGATAGTATTTATTTGGGCTTTTTCTCTCTTTTTCTTGGTCATTCTGGCAAGGAGTCCATCAATCTTGTTTATCCTTTCAAAGAATGAGTTTTCTGTTTCTTTAATTTTTTCTATGGTATTTTTGTCTTTTATGTCTCATATTTGGGCTTTTACTTTTGTGATCTGGATTCTTCTGCTGAAGTTAGAGTTTTGGTGGTCTTGCCTTTCCAGTTCCCTTGGGTGATTTCTTAGGCTGTCAACTTGTTCTGTTTTCTTGATGTGTGTTCACAGAGACATAGATTCCCATCTTAGTGCTGTTTTCATGAAACACCAGAGGTTTTGATAAGGTATTTCTTCATGTTCATTTGTTTCCAGGAATCTTTTAATTTCTGTTTTGATTTCTGTGTTGAACCAGGATTTGTTTAGCATCATGCTGTTTAGTGTCCACGTTTGTGGATTTTGAGG
This sequence comes from Carlito syrichta, assembly GCF_000164805.1. Classification (NCBI taxonomy): domain Eukaryota; kingdom Metazoa; phylum Chordata; class Mammalia; order Primates; family Tarsiidae; genus Carlito; species Carlito syrichta. The sequence goes on from NW_007246477.1 coordinate 342,081, forward strand.
ACATTATCTTCAACCCCGTTTGACTGCAATTGGTAGCTGATATTTATTTTTATTCCACTGTGGTCTGAGAAGGTGCATGGCAGTATTTCAATCTTGTGAAATTTTTTAATCCTTGACTTATGGCTGAAAATGTGGTCAATCTTGGAGTACATTCCATGTGGTGATGAGTAGAATGTATATTCTGTGGTTGTTGGATGAACTGTTCTGTAGGTATCTACTAAGTACACTTGGTCAAGCATCAAGTTGAGGTTTTGGATTTATTTGTTGATTTTTTGTCTTGACTCTCTATCTGGGGTTGTTAGCAGTGTATTTAGGCCTCCAGCTATGATAGTGTGAGAGTGATTTTTTTTTTACTTTACTTAATAGCTGCTTTATAAAAGCTGGTGCTCCTGTGTTGTGTGTGTATATGTTTAGGATAGATATATCTTGTTAATGGATTGAACCTTTTATCATTATGTAGTGTCCTTTTGTATCTTTTTAAATATTTGATATCTTGAAGATTATTTTGTCTGATATTAAGATCATGACTCCTGCCTACTTTTGTTATACTTTTGCCTGAAAATTTGTATTCTACCTTCTAACTTTAAGATTGTAGTCATCTTTTGTGGTTACCTGAGTTTCCTGGAGGCAGCAAATTACTGGGTCATGTTTTTTATACAGTTGTCCAATCTATGCCTTTTCAGTGATGCATTTAGTCCATTCACATTCAAGCAGATTATTTAAATGGGAGAGTTTGTCCCTGACTTAATGCTCTTATAAGGCTGTTTTATTTTTATTTAGCTTTTGTATTCACATATGTGTATCTTTTCATTTTTGTGGGTACGCTGTGTATTTTGCTGCTTCTCCGTGTGTTGGTGATCTTGTGAAGTGTATTGTCTTTCTTTTGTTTCATGTTTCTTCTGTGCACAGCACCTTTTTAAGTGTCTCCTGTAGATCTGGTGTCAAAGCAGCAGGGATTGGATGTCTGGGAAGGATTTTTATCTCCACTGCTGATGAAACTTAGGTTGCTTGGGTAGGTAATTCCTGGATGAAATTGTTTATCTTTGAAAACATCAAAGATTGGGCTCCAATTCCTTTTTGCCTGTAGTGTTTCTGTAGATAATAGATAAGTCTTCAGTAATTCCTATTGGTCTCCTCTGGTAGGTATACTGACCTTTTTTCCTTTGCTGCCTTAAGAATTTTTTCTTTTATACCTACTTTGTATATGCAAATTTATATGTCTAGGGGTTGATCTTCTCATAAGATGTCTTGCAGGGCCACTCTGGATCTCTTGTGCTTGTGTCTCTCTGGCCAGATGATGAAAGTTTTATTAAATGACTTCATGGAATGCCTGTTCCAAGATATTTTCCATTTCTCTTTTTATTTTCGGTATTCTGATCAGACATAGGTTCGGTTTCTTAATAAAACTAAATACCTCTTGGACATGTTCCTCTTTCTTCTTTTTTTTCTCTCTGTATTTTTAATATATTGGGTTAATTCTATATTTTGTTCTTCCAGCTCTGAGATTCTTTCTTCTGCTTAGTCAATTCTGCTTTCCATGTTTGTCAATTTGTTATTTATTTCTGGAAGGGAGTTCTTTATCTCTGTGATTTCTGAGTACACTTCTTGAGACTGTCTAGTTTCATTGCAATTTCATTTAGTTTTAGCCCTTGCATTTCTTGGTTTTTATTCATTCTACCCAAGGATTATCTAATCTCCATAAGTACCTTCTGGATCCAGTCATTCCAGGAGATAGTAATTTTTTGTGCCCCAGTAGCTGTTCTTTCTAGCATTGACTCTTTGCTGGGACTCTGATAGTTACTGGCAGTTCTTCATTGGTTTTTTTCATCTGTAGTTCTCTTATCTTTCTCTTTAATTCTGTTGCTCAGTAGAGAATGGAGAAGCAGTCACTTCTGATTCTTGCTCTACCTTTTGTCTTTCCTTTAGCTGGGACTCCAGGTTTGTTCAATTATGAAGAAAGACTGGGGATGGGGCATTGTGCTGTCTCTTTACAATTTTGAGTACTTACTAGTGATTAAGGAGGCTGCAAGGATTCTAAACCTATTGGCAGATCATAATGTTTGCTATCTGGTGAATGGGCCAGCTGGGGCTCACTCTTCATCTGTGCACAATATGATCTTACAGTGGGTATGCTTGTATAGCCCTGAGTCCAAGACAGTGTATAAGAGGAAAAAGAGAGAGAAAAGAGAAAGGAGGAGAAAGAGAGAAAAACAGGAAAGAAAAATAGAAAAAGAAAATAAGACAGAAAAAACATTTTTTAAAAAATAGAAGGAAGGAAAAAAGAAAACCAACCAACAAAGCAACCAAATGAGGTAATCAACCAAAACAACCCCCCCCCAAAAAAAAGAAAAACAATGACAAGGAGTTCTCAGCTTTAGTATGTGTCTTTGAGAGGGCAGGCTGCCTCTTATGACAGGTTCTGTGACTGCAGGGCTGCTATCGCAAGTTCCTTATTTGCTACTGAAACTTAAGATGTTAGAATCTTCAACCCCTTTTGACTGCAATTGGTAGTTGTCACACATCCATGTGAAGGAAGGGGGCTCACAAATAACTTGACACAGCATCTCAGAATCTCCAGCTTTTTCACAACTTCCAGCACATCCAGTTCATGGCAAGGGAATGGGGCCTCCTAGCTTTGCTCTGCCCTTCCAATTTCTTTCACTTGTTGCTAGGGGTTGGGGAGAGTCAGTTAGACACTCAGTAGTCTCCTTCTTGAAAAGTTCTGTTGCCTGCATCTATCACCCAGAAGCTGGCTTAAGGTGGAAGGCAGATTGTCTGGGTTTCCACATCTGCCATTGCCTGTCAGGGCTTGTGCACTGGGGGTAATCTCTCTGAATTTGCAAAGAGCACCCCCAATGCAACACAGAGATAGTGCCTGGTCTCAAGATGTAGTTCTGCTGTTCCTCAGAGGCAGTCCTGGACCACTTCTCTGCCCAGGCATTACAGAGTCTGGTCAGTTACTCTGTTGGCTGCTGTTCCTATTACCTACGGGGTTGATAGCTCTTTCTCCAGTAATTATCACAATCTCTTTATCTTAGGACCTGGTGACAAGGCTCTGGAGCCCAGTCCAGGCTAATAGCGGCTTCTCCCCACTGCTTCCTCAGACTCTGCCTCAGGCTCCCTCGTTATACTCCCCCCATGACCCCCACTGCCAGCATTCAGTCCAGCAATGTGGTGTTGGGGTCAGCAATCACTTCAGTAGTTCTTCCTGGGAAAAAACTCTGCTGATTTCAGAAAATGGTGCTCAGCTTCAGCAACCCAGGTAGTGCTAGGGCCCAAGTAGAGCAGCTGTGGCACTAGTGGCTTCAGCAGGAAGGCCCTGGCCACTTGCTCTCGAGTCCCCACTAAGACTTTCTCATTCTCACTTACATACAGAAACACACACAGAATTGTCCATACAATCACTCACACAAACAGGGACCCACACCGTCTGACTGGCTACACTGCCATCTTCCCAGAAACTGCAGTCTTTCTTGGGTCTCCTCCTCTACTTCTCCTCTGTGTTGTTCTGAACTATATCTACAGCATGTAAACAGTTAATGTGGTGATGTAAGCATTTAATAACTATTTATTGAATAAATTAATACTTGTACTTTAAAAACTACTCTTGCTCTTTAGCTAAAGGCAATCAGAGATCAGAGAAGAGTCAAACAGAAGCATTAAAAAATGAATGTCAATTATTCATCCTTTCTAATAACAGTATAGCATGAAGCAAAAAATGTTACCATGAAAATAAAAAATACAGCCTCATAACAATTGTAATGCATTTTAGTATCTTCTTAAGTAAGACACAGATTGTTTATAGTTTAATTTTAGTATTGTCTTTCCAGTCAAGGTATAATTAACACTGCTTAGCACGTGCACATAGTATTAATCTTAACATATTGGTCTATATTGTGTTAATAAATGTCACAAATATTCATCTTCCTCCACATGTAAGCTTTTATATTCAAATCACATACTTGTTGAAAAAGCCTTCTTAAATTAAATAATGACAACAAGCAGTGACAGAAAATTCCTGTCTGAATATCACTACAAAATCTTTAGTTTTCCATTTGCAAAACAAGAAACAAAAAATAAAATTGTGCTTATTGTCCAAGAATTATTAGTTAACGTCTTTAACATGACCCCTAGATACAGCAGAGTCTCTATAATATAAGAACAGCAAAGGTGGGAAAGCATAAAATATTACATAATTTATAATGCATATTTATATTTTTTCTTTGCTTAAAAAATGTTTATTATAACTGGGAAGATTATTTTAACAAAGATGTTTCAGAGACATTGTCTTCTAGGAATTAATAAGATTAAAAAGTATATTCTTTTTTGAAGACAGACATACTTGAAGTATACTCAAGTAACATAATTATATCATTTAGGACTGACTCACTATTTTGCCTAGCAAGCAGTCGTTTTTAGGTGAAAAAATATATATAATGATTATCAGACAGATGTTATTTAATAAATATTTAAGAATAAAAGCACTGCACAATTTTAATGGATCTGTAATTGTAATTCCCAAGTATCTTTCCTTCCTCAACTAATTGGGTAATGACATTGCTAAAATTAATTCAAGGTCATCAGTGTGCACATAGTACAGATGGTTTCACCATTTTACGGGTATACAGGGGATTCAAGATTACCGTTGCCTGCTGCTTTTCAAACTAATTTTTATTCTTAAAAATCCACATTTTCACTGCAGCTGAACAGCTAAGCCATATGTTGCTTGGTGAATACTTTAAAATATCTGGTGCATGTAATTATTACACTAAAGCTACCATGCATTAGTACTTTTCAATTTTGTTGTAAGGAAAGGACATTTACAGTATTATGCTGTGGACATGTGCACGCACGTGTGTGTGTGTGTGTGTGTGTGTGTGTGTGTGTGTGTGTGTGTGTCTGTGTGTATGTTTCCTCTCAGTACTAAGTTTTCGTTTAAACTATGCTTCCAATGAGAATTTCAACCTAAAACACACTGGTGGGCTGATCTCCCTCTTGATATACAATATATTCCAATATGCGACCATGTTACCTAATGCTATTTGAGATACTATGTTAATTCACCTCATAGCAAGAAGGCCTGACTTTGAAATATCTGCTTTTCCCTTGTGGTAGTCATGATAAATAGAAATGAGGCATTTCTGTGTTTTTGTCAGAATTCTGATATGCCATTAGCATATGTGACAATTTGAGGCTTTGAGGAGCCTTTTTTTCCTTCCCTCCTCCAAGGAGCCTTTTTATGTAGTGTGATGGGTGAAATGCTCAGTCGGTAGAGCATGAGACTCTTAATCTCAGGGTCGTGGGTTCGAGCCCCACGTTGGGTGCCAGTTACGGGGGGCCAACCCCTGCCAAGAGATTTAGAGGGTCCCTAGGAGGTGTGGTGGCATTGGCGATTATTTTGGAGAAATAAAGAGAAAGAAAGAGATGGGGGGAGAAAGAAAGAGACCGGACTCTGCCTAATGCAGAAGCCGTTTAATGGGACAAACCGTAAGCCTTTTATCCTAAAGTTTCACAGGTTAAATCACAAGACTTTCACGTGAATACAAAGCCAGGTGGGTGAGGGGCGTCCCCCACCCACCAGGTGTTTCCTCAGGGATGAGGAAGAACAATCCCAATTAAATCACAAAACTTTTACATAAACATAAAGCCAGGTGAATGAGGGACGTCCCCGCCCCCCACCAGGTGCTTCCTCAAGCATGAGGAAGGAGGATCCCAAAATTATCTCATTTTTCCTCATGCTTGGTTAATATTCCTCAAAAGCAATACAACAATTCTAATATCATAATATTCTAATAATCAATAACTTTTAAAACTTATGCATACACAACACCTAATGACCAATTTAAATCCCAATTCCTTTCTATTTTATGCTAATTCTACCTACACTATAGAAACTCTTAATCATAACCCAAACCAGTTCCTAAGGAATGTGGCCCACCCCAAAGTTTGTGCTGGACCGTTTCTAGTAACTCTAGATAATTAACTATATTATTAAGATTGAAACAGCACTTTATATGTATATACTAATTCTACAAATATACTTTTAAATCTTTTTTTTTTTTGAGTTGGAGTCTCACTCTGTCACCCAGACTAGAGTGCAGTGGTCACTCCCAGCCACAGCAGTCTTGACCTGTTGGACTCCAGTGATCCTTCCACTTCAGCCTTCCAAGTAGCCAGAATTATAGGCATGTGCTACCACACCCAGTTGATTTTTTAATTTATTGTAGAGATGAGGTCTTGCTGCCCAGGTGGGTCTTGAACCCGTGGGCTCAGGCAATCCACTCACCTCTGCCTCCCTAAGGCGCGGGATTACAGGCTGAGTCACTGAGCCCAGCTACTTTTAAATCTTATAAAGAAGCTTGTACCATATTAAAGGCTCCCAAATGTGACCTGAGTTTGAATCGTATTAAGTTTAAAGCCGAAACTGCAGTCTGTGAAAAACGGGAACAATGGACTCCTAAAGTAAGCCATGCCTGTCGTACTCTCAGAGCTTCATGCTTAGATCATCAAAGTCCCTGCTAGTGGGATGTGCCAAACAGCAAATTAGGGAAGAGGGAATGGGCCATCAGCTCCTGAACTCATCCTAGTGGTCTCAGGGTCCACAGCCTGCCTGGATTCCTAACGCTCAGGGTGGCCTCCTCGACTGGCTCCCAACAAAATGCCTTTAATAAAAAACAGTAACAGTAATGGTCATTTTTATCTGCTAAGATTTAACAGTCATCAAAATGTTTGCATATGAAATGTCTTCTTTACACAAAACCGATCATAGAGACCAGAGGCTAAATGTTACTATTTTGCACATGAAAGAACACAAACTCAGAAATTTTAACTGACTTACTCAAGGTCACAAGGCCAATGAGTACAAAAATGAGATGAGGATTTGCCATTGCTTTGGTTTCTCTAGAGGCTGTCTTCATACCACTTAATACCTATGAATGGAGTAAGGAAACATGAAAAAGATAGGGTGCTGGACCTACTTCTTGGGCAGAATCAATATGAGATGTATACACATATGAAAAGAGATATAAGGAATTGGCTCACAGTATCATGGAAGGCTGACAAGTCCCAAGATCTGCAGGGTAAGTTGACTACTTGCAGATCTAGGTCAACTGATGACTTAGTTGCTTTCCAAAGCTAGGCTAGCTTGAGGCTCATGAGCCAATATTTCAGTTCAAGTTTGAAGGGAAGATGAAGCTTAAGTCCTAGTTTGAAGGCAATCAGTCAGGAGAAATTCTTTCGTACTCAGAGGAGGCCTTTTTGTTTGATTTAGGCCTTCAACAGATTGAATGAGGCCCAACCATATTGGATGAGCCAATATGCATTACTGAGTCTATCTATTTAAATGTTAACTTTGTCCAAATACATTCTCACAGGAGCACCCCTAATAGTGTTTGACCAAAAATATCTGGACACTGTATGGCCTAGTTAAGTTGGCAAATAAAATTAACTATCACAAAAACAAAGTAGGTTTTTGCTATATTTATATTCTTTCTTATACTACTTTCTAATACTTGTATACTTTGTTAAAATAAACTTCCATGTGCTATTTTTAAGTAGATAGAATAAATCTGTACAAAAACAGAATTTTTATATATGTTTAAAAGTAATCAATGTAGTGAAGAAAAAAACAATGTAAAAACTTAAAAGTTTACAGCAGACTCTATACAACATCTGAGAAGCTTCACACAAATAATTGATCCTTTGTGTTCCAAGAAGGATACATCACATCATGGGACTTGAGCATGGAGCGAAAGTGCATGCTGAGCTGGACTCAGAAAGATGGTTTATAATCAACTAAATGAAATAGACAAGGGAGACTATTCCAAGTCTAAGGAAAAGCCTGAAATGAGTAAAAAGCCACAAATTTGGTAAGTAAATTTGAAGAATTTGTTGTGGACAATTAAGGACCAAATAAGATAAATAAATTAATAGGATTATGGATATTATCATACTCCTGAACTAGGCAAGATTTGATCGAGAGAATATTGGGCTCAACTGATGACTTTGAGCAAAGAGGTAATATGATGAAAGTAGTCAGCTTTCAGAAAAATTTGTTGAGGCAATAAGTGGAATTAATTCAAGATAAAGATATATAAATAAAAGGTAAAACGTTAAAATTCAAATTTTTCTGGCACAAATTTATAAATTTATATAATGGGAAAGTTATAGAATAATTGAAAAAAGAATGAAAATGAAGGCTTTGCTAAGGAAAACTAAAAACAAATAATTATTTGAAAATGTATAAAGGGAAAGTGGGAAGATTCAATAATACACCAAGCTTTCAAGACAACATAGCTTAAAGAATGTTAGTATCATGAATAGAAATGAAAAAAAATCTTCAAATTTTCAAAAGAACATAAGAAACTTGGAATGTGTCAACAAAAAGATGACATACACCTGAGTTAAACATTTAACTGGTGGTTGAGAAAATTGGAAGTAAGAAATAGAGATTTTAACATCATAATTTGGTTTGAATAGTAGATTACTTCTTCTAAGAGACTGCTTATAGAAACTGAGAACCAGGAACTATTTTCAGCCCCACTCTCAAAAAAAGAAAAAAAAAAAAATCAAAACCAGGGAAGAACAAAAAGAAAAAAAAAAGGATTATAAGGAAAAGAGAATCAAACTAGAAAGTTAACCTGGTGATCTAGAGAGGACAATGTGTCAAAAGAGTAGATGTTCGATTTGAGGAAGAAAAAAAAAAAGAAAAAGAAAAAGCAGACTAATGAATACACACAAGACAGAGTAGTCTAGGGTTCCAAAAGTAAAATAATTGGTAGAACTGTTTATAACCTGTCTACTAATCAATTGTAGAGGAAAACATTGTCACAGAATTCTAATTACTAACTTTCACTACTTACTCTCTCTGTGGAGAAAAGAATTAGTTTTGGAGTGTTTATATAGACAGCAGTCATCTTGTTTGCCGCAAATTCATTTATATGGAAAAGCATACATCAGTTAGACTCCTGTCAAAATAATTTTCTAGGCATGAGATAAGACATTTTATATTTTAGAACATTTGATCATTAAATCTTTTTTAAAATATGAGACCACTTAACATATTTTACAGAAATAATAAGAGTTGTAAGTCTATGTTTTTCATGATGTCATCTTTTCCTTGGTTTTTCTTATCTATTTAATAAAGTATCAAGTTTAGTAAAATATAACACTAACAACTGATAATCACTGAGATAACGAGAAATAGAATTTCTTCTCACTTTTCTTGTCCTTCTCATTCTATGTTAGGCATTATGAAATTGAAATAAAATCCATTTCAATTAAAAAAAAGATGTTATCTTACTGTAGAGCTTGATAAACAGCATTTCTGAATTCAGGTCAATCATAATTCAATCACCATACATTCGACACCGAACACAGGTTTACAAAAATATAATCCTTTTCTCTTTCTGGATAGCATGAAAACCAAGGCTGAAGTGTAGGATGTTTGAAAGCAGCTTGTTACTAAGAGCATTCTCTACCTTGATCTTTCCCATGAACATAAAAAAGGAAACCAGCAATCAGGGCTTGTATTTCTGGAAGATGTAATATGATTTGCTGATTTCTGCAATAAGTTTAATTTACAAATATTTCACCTGACTCTTTCAGCTAATTTACTATCCTTGATCAAAATTTTGAAAAATATAAACTTATTAGTTTCTTTCATTACTTTCCTTTTGAATTAATGCACATATAAAACCAATCGTCATTTGTAAAAGAACTCTCCTAATTTTCCATGTTTTCAGGCTATTTTAAAAGTCAAACAAACTTTTCTGGCACTTACAATTCTAAAGGCTATGGATATGAAAGTGAATGAGGAGCGGTTTCTGTGCTCAAACGTGCTCCTTAGTGGCAAAAGCATTTGCAGTTACTGCTCTATTGATTAAAATTAAAAATGAAGGTTATTTCACACATAAGCACTTGCCATTCTGATGCACTGTATAAGTCAAAACAATCTTGAGCACACAAACATACTCTAATTTGCACTGTTTCAACTTTGACTTTATTAACAATTTGAACCAGATCATTAATTTTCCTGTGAAAGCTTGTTTTGTTCATTGCAGAATATTTAGCGTACCCCTGACCTCTACTAACTGGTTTCTATTCATAGAGATATACTACAAGGCATGACAATGAAAAACGTGTCCTAATGTTGCCAAATGGTCCCATATTGAGAACTACTTCTCTGACTGTGGAGAACACCAACATGTAAAAGACAATTGAAAGTTCGTACAGGAAATCAAAACAAGAAATAAATGGAGTATCAGGAGAAGCTCTAAGAAACCAAAAGAGGAAAGAATTTAAAGAAGGAATCTGGTCCGTGGTGTCCCTGCCACGTCCTGTAATATAGATGAGGGCTGAGAATAGAGTTCAAACAGAACATTTCAGAAGTGATTTTTAGACATCGACCTTTACCACACAGCATCCTTCTCCGGCTACTAAGAGGTGGTGCCCAACTACATCACCTAGGCATATCTACTTCCAGAGATTCAAATGCAGTTCTCCTGGAGTGTGTCAAGTTATATATATATATATATATATATATATATATATATATATATATATATATATATAATTATTTTTGTGATCCTGGCATGCATCCCCGATTAACATCTGCTTCCCGAGTCTCATTTTCTGTTTCCCTTTCCCCCCTGTAATTTGATCCTGGTCTTTAGCAGCGTGAGATAGGGTAAAAAATATTGAACAGAATTGTTCTGGTCAGAGTTCTAGCTCCCAATTTGACACTAAATAAATGTGTTCACTCGACAAAGTCCCTTAAACTCTCAACCTCAGTTTAATCACCTGCAAAATAGTCCCTCCAGCACTAGTCTTCTACATATAATCTGATTTTTAAAACATAATAAACAGACCCCTCATGTAAATATTAGCTGATCCATTTTAATCAATGCAAAGATTTGTAAATAAAGAAGTAAATACAGATTACAGAAAAGATTATAATCTGAAAAGTGATGCAAACATCACATAATAACTATGTAAACTATTTCACATTATAATATATTCTGGACACAGCTGAGAAACCAAATAGTGTGTAATATACTATATATCCAAATATAAAAATTTAATTCTCAAAGCAATGTTCTGAGTGATTGCATATTTCTGTGTTCTGAAGAATGGTTGCATTTATTGTAGATTTTTTTCCACACAAGATCACTCTACATTTAATTTAGAATTTTGTTTTTTATGTCCATTACTGTGGCTATTTTATTATTACGATAGTCATCACTTCTGAGTCGACCACCAGAGATACTCAAGAAGCCCGGAGCTGCCTCTGACTCCACTGCCATCAAAACTGCTTCTCAGACAGGAGGTGAGAGAATAGGCAGCCAGAGCTGCAATTTGTGGATTCGTGAGTCTGGCCAAGCTTCCACTGTAGCCACAGTTTCTTAACCATAGCTGAAAATGGGATGGATGCAGGATTGCTGGTACCAGATATTTGGACACTTTCAAACTTTGTTTCAAAGAGCCAAGAATCTCAGAAAGAAAGATTCGGTCTTATGGCCACCTTTCAGAACTTACACAGTGCATAATGATAGTGAAACTTAATTTGCATCCATATGTAGGCACCTATTAGCTTTTAAACATCCCCTAAAGGAAGGAGAGTAAAATGAGATTTTAGAGAATTAAAGAATCAATCACAATGTAATTTTGAATGTTCCTCTTCAAATGAGGTGAAAAAAGCAAGAGTAATCTCCTTGTGTTAGTAATCTTTATCCTTGACCATGATGCTATGTTAACAACAACAACAACAACAAAAACAGCTTTATTGAGATATGATTGATAGACAAATAACTGCACTTATTTACTGCTTATAATTTGATGAGTCTGGGCAATGCAAATATTTGTAAAACTTGGACTATAATAAAAGGTTAGTGGATGTCAGTGTGATTGATTTGACTTGGAATGTGACAGAATATATTGCCCCAAAACATGCCACTTTAATATAAGGATTATTTTAAGTAAAGGGCACTTAAAAAAACAGGAGATGAAATTCTAATGGGAAAGCTGTCCCCCTTGTACAGAGAGGAGTAAAATACTCTTCTCATCAAAGATAGGGAGTTGAGACTGAGGGAAATCTGTATTAACAAACCATGTTAAACTGATCCTAATCTCCCTAGTTATTTCTGGACAATTACTTGCCCTAGCCCAAGCTCTTTATCTTGTCACATTTTTACAATTTTTACTTTTGTCAAATTTAGGATATAAGCAATCAGCAATAAGTATTTCATTGAGTCTTCATTTTCCTTTTTTCTTTTTTTTTGAGTTGGAGTCTCACTCTGTCGCCCAGACTGGAGTGCAGTGGCCACTCCCGGCCACCGCAGCCTCGACCTGCTGGGCTCTGGCAATCCTTCCACCTCAGCCTTCCAAGTAGCCGGAATTACAGGCATGCGCTACCACGCCCGGCTGATTTTTTGATTTATTGTAGAGATGAGGTCTCGCTGCCCAGGCAGGTCTCGAACCTGCGGGCTCAGGCAATCCACTCACCTCAGCTTTCCAAAGGCGCGGGATTACTGGCTGAGCCACCGAGCCCGGCTGAGTCTTCATTTTTCTATGTTCCTGTACCCCATCCCGTACTTGTGAAAATCTGCGTGCTTTTCTCCTATTAATCTGCTTTAGCCCAATTTAATTCTCAGGCCAGCTGGAAATCCTAAGAGAATGGAAGTAAAGTTTTGCCTCCCCTACAGACAATTAAATAACTGATTCTAAAAATAGTTGATATAATTTGAAGCAAGACAAATGTATTAGTTAAAAGTTCCAACTCTAGGGTAAGAATACTGGACTGAAATATTATCTCTGTCATTTAGCTTATAATGTGATTATAGACAAGATACTTAAACTTCCCATTCCTTAGATATTTTTCTGTACATAAAGTGTGGGTTATTGTAGGGATGTATGAGAAATCTGTGTAAGGCATATAACACAAAGATTGATAGCTGGCATAAATAATGCTAGTGATAACTAAGTCTAAGTAATTATCTTTGTCATACCTAACCAGGGTACCCTGAAAGAAAAATTTAGCATTATTATAGTATCCACCCAACTATATATATATTTAATCTGTCTATAGGTAATAGGTCAAATACTATGTATGTATATAAGCATTTCTGTATATTTTTTTCTTAGGATAATCTTTAACTATAATGGTGGCCATATTTTATAAAATTAACTTGATTTTATTATATGAAAGAATCTTTGAGAAGAAAAGCCCATATTTTAAGAAATAACATGAATTTTTTTATCGGCGTTACAGATCTATGATATCTCTATAGACACTTATAACTCCTTTGCATAGTACTTTATTTGAATTTCTAAAACATTATTTAATCTGCTTAAATGAATTTCAAACTGAGTGAAATGAGCATTATTCCTTGTTACTAGCTCTCTAATATGATTATTAGATCATAGAAAGCTTCTAGGATGGTGCTAAGTATGTAGTAGATTCTAAGCAAATATCAGTTTCCTTTATTTCAACAGTTGCACATGGGCTGGAATAATGTTGTCTCCATCTTAGAATTAATGGGAACACTTACTGAAAAATATGATATAGTAGAAGCAAGCAATGTGATGTAATAAAAAGAACATACATCCTAGGCAGCATAGAGAGACCTCCTCTCTACAAAAGAAATTTTTTTTCAATTAACCTGGCATGGTGGCTGCATCTGTAGTCCCAGCTACTCGGGAGACTGCGGAGGGAGGATCGCCTGAGCACAGGAGATTGAGGTTGTGGCGAACCAGGCTAGTGCCACTGCACACCAGTCTGGGTGACAGAGTAAGACCACTAAATAAACAAACAAACAAACAAACAAATGAGTAAATAAATAAATGCAGCAAACATAAGTTAAATTTTGGAGGTGGGCTGCAAAATTCTCACAACTTTCACACTTCCCTATATGGATTTGTGGTGTGATTTGATCTCCTTTTCTCCTAAGGATGACATTTCCTACTCTTTAAATTCAGTCTTGGCTTCACCCAATGGGACATTAAAAAATGTGGTGTAGAGTCATAAAAAGTGTTTTCACACTGAGTGGCTGCCATTTCTTGCTATTAAAACCCCTCCAACATGGGAAAAAGTTGAGGACAACTTCCTGAATGATGAAAAGCCATACAGAGAAAGGTGCAAGCCTTCCCAGCTACCCTCCCCCATCCCAGATTTTGAGTGAGGTTCCCTAGACTTTTCAGTCTCTCTCCAACCAAACTGGCTCAGATGAGAACTAACCAGACAATACACAAAATCGTGAGAAAAAAATTAATATGCATTGTTTTAAACCACTTACTTTGGAGGTCATTTGCTGAAAACAACAAAATAACTAACAAAAAACTCATATTATGGTTCTACCATTTAATTTGGCTGTGTAAACTTGGGCAGACTACTTACTATATTGAAGTTCAGTTACCTTACTTGGAAAACTGAAATAATAACTTCTGCCCATATATAGTTGTGGTGAAAATTAAAAGAGATAACGTTTAAAACCCTTTACACAAGGGCTGGTATATACTAGAGACTGTAAAGTTATTTTGCTTGCCTTTCTTCTCCATGTTAGCATGTTAGCTTTTTTCATAGAATGTGTTTGAGGCCTCAATGTATATTTGTGCAAGATGTGCCAAGCACAAAAGTACCAAAGCTAAAGAAGAATGGAACCTACAATATAGTCTGTGCTCTGTTTCCTAACTCTGGCTTGGGTTTTTCTTTGCCCCCAGGAAAGAGTGCCTTTACCTAATTCACACGGAGACATTATAAGGTCTAATTGTACTTGGGATTTAGGCTTAACAAATTGAAATAAGTTAAACAATTCAGTAGTGGAAAGGTTAAGTTTTAGAAAATGAAATAACCAAATTTATCTTGACTGCTAAGAAAGAGACATCCAAACTCATCTTCACCTTTTTTGACCTCCAGAGAATTTTACATTTATTTTATTTTGGTGCTTATAAACATGGCTACATTCTGGACATATTTCCACCTCAGAAAAAAAATAGACTGTACTTTGATTATGACTACTATATTCTACTGTTCTGATTTTTAAAATTGTACTATATTTGAACCTTAACTTTAATTCCTTCATTTTCTCCAATCTGCCTCTTGCAACACTCACTTCTCAATGTACTGTAAATTACCCAAACGGTTCATAAATACCCTCAATTCCCTCATATTTTTTCCTTTCACCTCATCTGCATAACAAAAAATTCTAATGCTAGAAGAAGACCAAGGCTCTTTTTTTTTCTTATACTTTTCTTTAGCTATATTAAAGAAAATATTCTCCAGCTACAGGAGTGCTTTAAACTTTGCTTGGAAATTCGTAGCCATTTTCCTCTGCCTTTCCTCTCTGTAATCATTCCAAATTTTTATAGTACTCTCAGTTTTCTATCCCATCCCCATGTATCTATTTATTCACTCAAGCATTCAAAAATTTGCATGGAACTTCTACCATGTAATATATATTTTGATGGGAACTGAAACTAAAACAGTCACCAAAATGTGAATGAGCTCTGCTATCAGGAAGCCTATATTGTAGTCAGGGAAAAAGAAAATAAACCAATAAGCAAAAGAGTTATAGTTTTTGCTAAGTGTTATAGAAAAAAATGGAAAGAGTGCTCTGAAAAATGCAAATTTGGATAGAGCAGGAAGGAGAGTTTGTATTCTTAAATATTAGAGTAGAACTCTTAGAAAAAACATATTTAAATTAAGTTTAAAAGGTGAGAAGGCAGGCTTAAGAGTGGAAAGAATATGCCCAGGCTAAAACAAAGCAAAATCAAAATTAAAAAAAAAAAAAAACTTACGATACACTCTAGAAAATAAAACAATAAAAGCTTTTATTAAAGCTTATTAGATAACTTACTAGCTTTTTGGAAGACGAAAGGGAATAAATGATCAAAATGATGCTATGTCCAAAATCCACTGTAGTATTGTGCTAGTGAAGAACGCTTGTCACTGCTTCTAGACTCTGAAATCTCACTCAGCATCAGTAACCACAGACCCTGGGATCCTGTCTCACCAGTACCCCTAAAAACTTCCACTGTTATCCTCAACTAAACATGGATTTCATGTGGCACCTGTTTTCTCATGTTTACCATTTCTGAATTGAAGTTAATTTTGGAGTTCTACTCTAATATTTAAGAATACAAACCCTTAGTTGACAGTAGTTTTCAAGTCTGAGCCTTTGCTGCAAAGGAACATAGGAAAATTAATACTTGACTTTTACCTTGGACTGGAGGAACTTAATTAGTGAGAAATTTCCCCCATCTAAGAAGTGTGCTTGGCAGCTAGACACCACAATATATTTATGCTGAGAATCACACAGCCCCAAATTTCAGCATCTTACAGCAAAAACGTTCATTTCTTGCTTGTGTTGCATATATAGACTGTGAATTTTCTTGGCCTCTGCTTGGTGCTCTTCCATGTGTCTTCTCATGAGCCACCCATATATCAATCATGCTTTTTCTTTTGATAGACGCACAATCAAGAGGCCAGGCTATTCCACGCAATTATACTTAATGCTTCAGTTTGCTGAACATCATGGTCACTCATTATTTTGACCAAATTAAATCTCATAGCAAGTTAAGGAAAAATTTATTTAAAAAGTAGACACTTTCCCCGAAGCTGGGAAGGAAGGTAGTGGAAGAATGGGAGGGAGTGAATATTAATGAACAATATTCTACTAACACAACCTTCCCTCTTAGTCACATGTATTTATTATATTTGTTTCTCTTCTTCACAGAAAACAAATCCCAAAGAAAGATATCACGGCATTAGAAGTCTATCATTTTGTAACAATCTCTAAGTCTCTAAGATGATGATACTCCTCTGGCTCACACATTCATCATAAAATGGTAGAAGATCCACCAAAAAGCACTACTGCTTGAAAAAAAGAATAATGAAATACACACAGTAATCAATCACTGGTTCATAGAACTCTGAAATTCAGTTAGATAATATAGAGAAGAAAAAGCTATTTTTTTTCCTTATCCATTGCAAGGTTTATAGCTGACATCCCTACAAAAGGCAGATTAACAAGAAAAAAGCCTAACAAATTTATTTAATCAAAGTTTTCTGTGACAGAGGAGATTTCAAAAATGAAGACTCAAAGACCTAGGGAAAACTGTATATTTATGTTTCAATTTGCTGAAGAATATACAGTTGTATAGAAGTAAGATGGAACCAAAAGGGATATAATCTAATTCTAATAAACTAAGGAGAATTTAGCAAGACCTCTTTGTTTGGAATCTTCTTGGCATCTCCCCTTTTCCTCCTTTTCTGCTAGGTATAGGACAGGATACTTATGACCTAATTTCAGGGGCATTGGGTCACAGAATTCTTTTTATGGCATCAAGAGAAGAGGCCAGAGAAGATCAGAAAGTGACATCTTTACTTCTGTGGTTTTCTCAGTTTCCTTTAGTTTAAAGTATTCAGCCCAGGTACCATAGCTTGAAGTGTCATATTCTGCACCCCATCAAAAAACATTGCTTATTTTTCTTAATAGTAGAATGTGTTTCTCAATTGGTTTGTGGTCCTGTCCACTGGGAGGAAATTCTTTCTCCATTGTTTTTCATAGATCTAGGCCATACCTTGTTGAAAGAGTTCCTTTTGATTAGTCTCCTTGGTGATATGTGACAAGAGCTTTCTCAGTCTTTTTCTTTCCAATAGAATGTTGGGAGCCAAAATTCATTTTATGTATTGAATAGTCACAAAATCCTTTAAAACAGGCTAACATTGATTTTAAAAGTGTAAGTCTCTTAAAAATGGTCTTGAAATCTTTTTCATCTATTTGATGCTAGTCAACTCAATATTCTAATAGCTACATACAAAAATATCTTTGAGACATAGTTTTCTCTTTAATTACAAATATTTTCAATATATCTGCATTTCATTAAATCTCATTCTTAGGTTATTTTTTCTAAGCTATTTAGCCAACTAAAATGATTTACCAGAAGCCATGTAATAACAAATAAAATACATTTTAGTTGGCTAAATGGTCTTCTCCAGCCATGCAGATGATTTCTGTTTTTTATTTCAGTATGTGTCTTAATGATTATACCTATGATTTGGTTTGACCTAAGGATGCATTTTTTTTTGAAGTGAGAAAGCATGATTTATTGAGAGGACAGAAAAACTCACAGTGGGAGGGTACACGAAAGGATTGCCTTGACCTCCTGGGCTAGACAATCTTCCTGCCTCTGCCTCCCAAGTAACTAGAAATACAGGCACACAACGCCACACCCAGCTAATTTTTTGATTTTTCATGGAGATGAGCATCCTAATGAGGCTTTGGGTCAAAAAATATTTCTCAATTTTGTATTTGCTGCTTAAAGTAAGTAGCCCATTAAATTTCTCAACTTGTCAAGTCCCAGATCTTCAAAACTCTAATTTTCTTTTCATCCTTTCTTAAAAGCAGGCAGTTTTTTTTCCTGAGTTCATCTCCTACTTGTTACATTTTATCCAGTTAGGTTTAATAATTAGCCCTTATAATAATCTTCAGTTCCAAACCTCATTGGTCAAAACTATAGTCTCATTAGACAATTTATCTTCCTTCCAAATTATCATAATGAATGATTTTACTATTTTTTCCACTATATAGATATGGGTCATCATTTTTCTGTTCTCTAATAATAGTGTCTTTTGGGGAAAGGCCTTTTTCTGCCTTTCACTGACCCCCCAAAACAATGTTACATATATTAAATTTTTGTTTTAAGAGTATAACACTCCTAGATGCCAGTCTTTGTATTAGTCAGCATTTGATAGTTTATTTTATATAACAAGTAAACCCAACACCTCAGTGGCTATCAAAAGCATGGGTTTATTTTTATGCATTCTTTGACTTTTCTCACAACAGAAGGGAAAAACAAGGGTAGTTAAGCCAAATTATGCTATTGTATTTGTAGCTCTTTTTCAGATGGAGCATATGGCAGATCTTCTCACACTGAGTTAGAAAAAGAAAGTCATTTGGCTAATAAGATTTTTTTTTAATGTTTCCTTTTATTATAAGGTTGATAGTAAAAGAGAAAGGGAAAATAAATATCAGTGAGCAATGATACACTTACCACAAAGCAGAGGTGGAAACAAATCTCAGAATGAAGACCTTGGTGACTATAATAACGAGAATTTGAATAAACGAAGAGACAACAAAGAGAAAGAAAGGGTCAACCACTGAGATAGTAGGAGTATCGGGCAAGTATAAGATCATGTAAACAAATGAGAAGAAAGTAATTAAGTAAGAAATGAAAAACCAACTCTGTCAAGAACCAGCTAAAGGTTAAGTGAGGTGAAGCATGAAATATGTCCATGAACTTGGGAAAAATGAAGACCATTAGTAAAATAGGTATGAAAAATTTCAGCAGAACAAAGGAGCTACCTCCACGTTGAGAAGCTACATTAAAGAATGAATACCAGGCTTTGGTCCCCTTTACCACCTTGAGGAGGTGAATCTTTCTCTCTCTTTCTCTCCCTCTCATTTACTTTTAAATAAACTATATTTTGCAATCTAAAAAAACTAAAAAAAGAATGAATTGATTTTTCAGCTCAAGAGAACTGATAAATTATACTTTTCCTTACCACCTACAGAATCAAATGATAAATAGATAAAGGAGTAAGAGATACTAGGATCAAAATAACAAATCTAGACCTAGTGAAGCTGAACTGCAGGTAGACCTATAGTCAATATGTGATTCTTTATATTTTCCTTTTTATAATCAAGCCTTGGATACATCCACAGGGTAAATTGGATCTACAGAACAGTGTTCATTTATCCAACTATTTGTAAGAAAAAAAAGTGGTTGCCTCAGTCACTTTGATTCCTTAGAATCAGTGTAAGGAGAAATTGGTTTCCAGGAGTCATGAAAGACAGGTCCTTGGCCTCAGCCAAGCATGTTTTCTACACAGAGAACATGAATAGTAATATATATATATGGATATGGGTATGCTATGAGTAGATGTGACAGACTTTTGTTTTTCCTTTTCTTTCTTTTTTTTTCTTTTTTTCTTTTCTTTTTTTTTTTTTTTTTTGAGTCAAGGTCTCAGTCTGTTACTCACTGCGGGAGTGCAGTGGCATGATCATTGCTCACTGAAGCCGTGACCTCCTGGACTTAGACAATCTTCCTGCCTCAGCCTCCCAAGTTACTGGGAATATAGGCACACATCGCCACACCCAGCTAATGTTTTGTTTTTCATAGAGATGAGTTTTTGTTTCACTGCTTAGGCTGTTCTCAAGCTCCTGGGCTTATGCAACCCTCCCCCTTCAGCCTCTCAAAGCTCTGAGATTATGGCATGATCTACCACACCCAGCCAACAATGCCTATGAATTGTCTTTCAGTATCACACTTCTCTTCATTACTTTAGAACTGTACTTCCTCTTCACGGTATTTTTGCAGGACAAAAGGATGCTGAGCTAGGGACCCAGACATTCTCACTTCTGGTACAGTCCAGATGCAATGACAACTAAAATGATATGAACAAATTCCAAGTCACATATAACATAATGAAAAGAAAATATAATATTATCTACTTTATCTTTTTTTCCTGTCTGGATTCTGAGACATGGCAATAAATAGCACATCAGACACAGTGACTGCATGTCAAGGAAAGCAGAGCCACTCCACCAGCTTGCTTGCATTGCTGGACCACCTTTGGGTTCATAGTCACCAAACCTCCCTGAAACCTTCACATTTCGCTAGACTCTTATTTCAAATAAAATGATCTCTTATTTGACTGTATATTGGGATCTAATAGTTACAGTAATTTATGCTGCCATAATTAATACACATATATATATATACAATCTCAAATGCAACATCAGCATCTCGGGAGCTCTGTGAGTGCCAAGGACATAAAAATTGCAGTTTTAGAAATCTGGTAACCCTTGTTATGTCATGAAAAATATTGGTCAGTCAGCTGTGGTAGTATGACAGACAAACTAAGCCTGTTGGAGACTCTGAACATGTGTGCATGCTGTATTTTTTGTGACTTCACTTTGCAGTTTTCAGCAAGATTCAAAGATGCCAATGAAGACAAACAAGAATTAGCCAAGTCACATGCAGAAAGATGAAAACAAACAAGGATTAGCCAAGTTGCAGGCAGAGATGGAAAGGAATACATTTTTGGTGAAAAGGTTTTCTTGTTATCTAAGTCTATTTATGCAGTTACAACAAAATACCATAAGCTTGTGGCTTATAAACAAGAGAAATTTCTTTCTCATAGTTCTGGAGGCTAAGAAATCCAAGATTAAGGAGGAAGCAGATTTAATGTCTGGTGAGAGTCTATTTCTGGTTCATAAATAGCCTTCTTTCTGTGTTCTCATATGTTGGAAGTGCTGAGGGGTTTCTCTCAGTCCTCTTTTACAAGGGCACTAATTCTATTCATGGGCTATACCCTCATGGACTAATCATTTCCTAAAAGTCCTATCCCCTAATGCTCTAGCCTTGGATAAAATATTTAGACCACAAAGCTCATACATTCAGATCATAGTGCTTGTCTTATGACTTGCAGTTTAATTGACTGTGAGTCTAATGTCTGAGTGCCTAATGGTACTGGAAATACCAGATTTTTTTCCTGTATAACTCTAAAAAAAGGGACGAAATTGCTTTTCAGTACACTTTTCCCTAAAAATATGTGTCTCTCTAACATTTTTCAACTAAATATGGGAGGAAACCCAGTAGAAAGACCATATTCTGGTTTCGGTCTCAGCCAAGATTCATTTTTCTACTATATATCTCATGTAGCTTCAGTCAATTTAAGGAATGAAATATAGACCTAATAATATAATAAATAAGAGCTTGAATGATTAAAAGCCATGATAACATAATGAGCATCACAGTACCTTTCAAAGAGGAAGCGAAAACCAGGGAGAACAATGGACAAATCAGACATGAACCAGGATATAATCAAGTAAGTTTTTCCGCTACCAATTCAGGAAATCTTTATAATTCCTTAATTCCTGCCCAGTAGGAGTTCATCATACTGTACACCAGTGATTTCTGTGTGTTTCCTGTTTTCCCCAATTCCAAATGAACAAAAAGGGACTTTTATTGCCAACACTCTATTCCTATTTCCCATTATTCTGTGTACTGGGTGAGAGAGAGAGAGAGAGAGAGAGAGAGAACAAGAACTAGGGAGTGAGAGAAGTAATTCATTTATTAATTTGTATGTCACCAGTCCGTGAGGAATAACATCCACATTCAACGCAGAGCATTGTATATTATTCAGTCAAATTTGTTCAGGAAAGGCAAATAAATAACAAAGTTTTTTTTGTTTGTAGAGGAAGTACAGATAGAGGATGTTGAAAGCTCTAATTCTAGTAGCAGAGTCATCTATTTCTTCTTGTCATTCTATTAGTTTTTGCCACACATATTTTGACACACTATTGTTAGATGCCTACTCTTTAAGGGTTATTGTGCCTTCTTGACTTGTTTATCATTATATGATGCCTCTCTTTATCCCTGATAAATATTCTGGACTTTTTGCAGAATGCAGTAACTACACGGAAGCTTATATTACCTTTTTGGACACGAGAGTGGAGAAAATGACATATACTGATATTTGAGTTGCCAGAAGGAAAGAAATTGTTAATCATTCC
The DNA here is from genome assembly GCF_000164805.1 of Carlito syrichta. Classification (NCBI taxonomy): domain Eukaryota; kingdom Metazoa; phylum Chordata; class Mammalia; order Primates; family Tarsiidae; genus Carlito; species Carlito syrichta. The sequence goes on from NW_007246477.1 coordinate 364,658, forward strand.
TTAATATCCATTCACCCATTTGTGTTATATTGTTTTATTTCAAATTCAAGGGTTACAGGCATAGGTTTGTTACATGGGTATATTGCATGATGGTGATATTTGGGCCTCCAGGAAGCCCATCACCCAAATGGCGAGTATGGTACCCAATGAGTATTTTTTCAGCCCTTGACCCTTCTCTCCCTCCCATTCACCCATTTGTTAACAAGCCTTTCTTGCCCTTAAGTTTTGAGCCATGACAACCCAAATATAAGGTACTTTTCTGAGCTTGCCTGTGGCTAAACATCTATAATCTCAGTTAGATTATAAGTAGATGGAATATGTCCAGCAGCAGCTAACATTTTGCAAAAGAAAGCTTGTTGCTCTCTATTCCCTTTTTCCTGCTGGTTGGGAGATGTTAACAACTGGAGTAGCCACCAAGATCCAAAAAATGGAAGCCAGGAGTTGAAGATAATAGATGTTCCTTCAGTCAACACACCCTATATTTTGAAACAACTACCACCTTCTGAGTCAAAGAGTGAGAGAAAAATAAATTTCTGTTAGACTCATAAATATTTGCATTTCTATTCTTTTTATTTCTTTAAGAAACTCAACCCATACCCTAGTTAATTCAATAAGTCATTTGTGTATGTTCCATTCTGTCTCTTAAAATCACTAATCAAATAAGTCATTCATCTTAAGTAGATGACTGAGTCAGAAGGACTGGAAGTATAGAAATTATCCTCCCAACATACTTTTTTCCTAGGTGATGCAGAAGTATTGCTCGAACCTAATTTAGATGAGGAAGTATACCCTGGTCATTCAACAGTACTCTCAAGAATCTGTGGCAGCAAGGGGAATAAAGAACAAGGCAATTAAAAATAACTGGAAGGTACTTTATGAAAGAAAAAAGGCTGGAAAATATTTGCAAGTATTGTCATAAAAAGGATTCTAATTGATAACACCATAGAACAAGAGATGAAAGAACAAAAATGCAAATATTTGATCGTTCCATCCTAGATATACCGAGTCAAATTTATTCAGGAAAGTCAAACAAATAACACAGTTTTTTTGTTTATAGAGGAAGTACAGATAGAGGATGTTGAAGTCTCTAACCCTAACAGTAGATTCATCTATTTCTTCTTGCCATTCTATTAGCTTTTGCCACGTGTATTTTGACACACTGTTGTTAGATGCCTAGTCATTAAGGATTACTGTGTCTTCTTGACTTGTTTATCATTATGGGATGCCTCTCTTTATCCTTGATAAGCTTCCTTGCTCTGAAGTATTCTCTTTCTGAATTAATATTTTTACTTCTGCTTTATTTTAATTAGTATTAGATTGGTATTTCTTTTTTCATCACTTTACTTGTAATCTAGATGCATATTTTTATTTCAAGTGATTTTCTTTTTTAAGAAGCATATAGTTGGATCTTGTTTTTTAATCCACTCTGAAAATTTGTCTTGTAATCAGCATATCCATACCATTGATGTTTAAGGTGACTATTGATATAGCCATATTAATATCTACCACACTTGCTACTGTCTTCTATTTGCTGTCTCTATTCTTTGTTGTTGTTTTTGTCTTCCACTATTTCTACCTTTTGTGGTTTTAATTGAGCATTTTATATAATTCCATTTTTTTGCTTCCATGGTATATATATATTTATGTTTTTAATTTTTTGGTGGTTTCCCTAGAGTTTGCAATGTACATTTACAACTAATCATAGTCTCCTTTCAAATAATAACAAATTACTTTGCAGGTAGCACAAATACCTTTAATAATAAAATATTATTCATACCTTGTATTATTACTGCCATTCATGTTATACATACATATTTACATGTGTGTGGGTGTATGTATATATTTAAGTATGTGTATATACATACACCCACATACATATAAATGTGTATACATAAACATAATACTCAGTTTGTAGCTATGATTTTGAACTGCAATCTGTTAGACCAAATAAGAAAAAAACCTAAAAGTTTTATTTTACCTTCATTTACTTATTCTCTTATGTTCTTCCTTCCTTTATGTAGATCAGCCACAGTCTGAATGTTGTGCTGAAATCCCAATCCCAAAAGCAAGAGTACTAGAAGGTGGAGCCTCCTGGAAAATGATTAGGTCATGAGGGCAGGACCCTCATAAACAAGACTAGTACCTTAAAATAGTTTATCATTGTTTATCAACCCCCACTCCCCAGTTTGTAGTATTTTTTGTTATAGAAGCCCAAGATCCAACTGGCTGACATATATTATTTTCCTTCTCTTTGAAGGAAGTATCTTTTGTTATTTCTTTGAAGGCAGACCTACTGGCAGCAAGTCCCTTAGCTGTGGTTTGTCTGAGAAAGTCTATTCCTACTTTACTTTTAAAGAATAATTTTTCAGAGTAAAAAACTCTAGTATTGTGGGATCTTTTCTCTCAACACTTTAAATTTTTCACTCCACTCTCTTTTTGCTTGCATGATTTCTGAGGAAACATCATTGTAATTCTTACCTTTGCTACTTTTTAGATAAGGTGGGTTTCCTTCCCTTCAGCTTCTTTGAAGATTTTTAAAAATTTATTAAAGTTTAAATCTGACATATCTATGTGTAGTTTTGTGGGCATTTATCCAGCTTCTCATCTTATGATCTTCTTGGATCTGTGGTTTTGTGTCTGACATTAGTTTGGAAAAAAATCTGTCATTATTGCTTCAAATATTGTTTCTATTCCTTTCCTTCTTTCTTCTCCTTCTGGTATTCTTATTATACATATGCAATAATTTTCATAGTTAGTCCAAAATTCTTAGATATACTATCTTATTTTTTTCTCTCATTTTTTCTATATGCTTTTGAGTTGGATTTCTATTGTCATGTTCTCAAGCTGAGAGATCCTTTTCTCAACCATGCATAGTCTACTAATTAGCCCATCAAATGCATTCAACAACTTTGTTACAGTGTTTTTTATCTCTAGCATTTTTTTAGAATTTCCATCTCTCTGCTTACATTGCTCATCTGTTCTTGCATACTGTCTACTTTATTTGTTAGTTCACTTAGCATATTAATCATAGGTGTTTTAAATTCCCAGTCTGATCATTCCAACATTTCTACCATATCCAAGTCTTGTACCAATGCTTGTTCTTTCTTCAAACTGCTTTTTGTCCTTTAGTATGCTTTGTAATTTTTTCTTGATAGCTGGATATAAACTATGGGGTAAAAGAAACTGCTGTAAATAGGTGTTTAGTAATGTGATGGTAAGGTATAAGGACAGACTTTTGATTAGGCCACTATCTTTTAATGAGCCTGTTTCTTTGGACTATGAACTTCAAAGTTCCTCAGTTTTGTTTGTTTGTTTTTGTTTGTTTGGTTGGGTTTGTTTTTTTTTTTTTTTTTTGTATTTTTCTCTAAGCTAGAACAGGATGGCTAGCATGAACTGGAACTGTCCATTTCTCTGCCTCCATATGGGGGTTAGATATTTCTCTTTTCCTTGGACATTAGGTTCTAATATAAACCTCACCAAGTAAAGCTCTGATTAGTTTCTCGTGAGATCATTACTTATTAAGAAAAACAGAATTATATGTGTATTTCAAAATGGCTAGTTTCCCCCTTCCCCTGCTGGAAGCAAGAGGGGATTTTTTTTCCCAATAAATTATTTTCTGTGAAAATTTCGTCAAGCTTCTAGAGGTAAACTCACAAAGTGTGGAGACTTCCCCTCCCAAAAGAAAACTGGGTCCACCGGGAGTTTCTGAGACTCCACTAATTAATTACAGTTTAGGTTTCCTACCTTGGCAGTGGTTCCTAGGGTGGTGTCTGCTGGTTGGTTTCTGTTTTGGTATAAGTTATAAATCTCTGTATTGGCCTATCTGTCTCTCCACTTTTGGGAATAGGGTTTTGCTCTGTGATCTCAGTTCTCTAACAGATCTAAGAAGATTTATTGATTTTTCAGTTTGTTCAGCTTTTTACTTGTTATAGGGATAAAATAGTGACTTCCTAGCTTGAACCGAAAAGTTTTGTTTTGTTTTTTAACTGACACAAAGGATGGCGACTGATGAAAAGAAATATAAATTTTACTGATTCAGAGATCCTAGGTGTCAGAGATAAAATTTTGGTTTCCCTTACACAGATAAAGGAAGCTGTTGCCATTAACAAGGATCTGTGAAGCATCGCTGATAAAGTCAGTAATATTTAAAAAGGAGCATAACCCAACTTATGCCAAGTTGTGTTTCAATCAAATTAAGGACAAAAGCAGTTCCTGTGTCATGGGCAAGAATCAATTGGTCATAATCAGAATGGCCTAGAAAGTTGATAATACTAGCTAGTAAGTTATTAGAATATAATGCTATGGGATAAGAAAGAATGTTAACAAATCAGGGACTGGTGACTGATTTAAAAAGAAAATGATGGAATCAGTAGATTAGAGATCTTGTTGAGGTGGAAAAAATTTTACTATGAATTAGTATTAAATACTAGAAATAGTCTGGACATGGAGGCTCACATCTATAATCTCAGCACTTCAGGAGGCTGAGGCAGATGGAATGCTTGATGCCAGGAATTTGAGACCAGTCTGGGCAACACACCAAGACCCTATCTCTGCTTTTTAAAAAAAAATACTGTGTGAAATGTGAGCTATAGTAGAAAGAAAACCATGAAAAATAGTAAATACTGATCTGCCTGTGAGCCTCCAATACCTCCCTTACAATTCTCACTTTCTAGTAATAAGCATTATTCATATTTCTAGGGAGAAAAAAGAGAAAAAGATGCAATCAGAATAAAAAGTATACAAACTCAACTATCATCACCACATCTACAAGTTGACCTGGCTCTATATATTTATTCTATGAATTCTCTTTTGTTACCAGAGATAAATTATTCAAAATTCTATCCAAAGCCAAACTCCACTTTTGCACTGGGCCCTATCCCTGGTTTTGCTGCTTTTCCTCTCTCTTTTGCATTGTTAATTCTTTCTTTTAACCTGGAACATAACAACCAACCAAAAATATATGCTATTATTGTCATATCAAAATAAAATTTTCCAAAAAAATATTTGACCTCACATTCTCTTCTACCTACCAACACATTTCTATGCCTCTCTTTAAAATAAAACTTTTTGAAAGTAGCATCTATACCTGTCATCTTCCATTTGTCTCTTTGTCTCTCTTGAACCCAATCTATTGCATTTTATCCTGGCTATTCCACATTAACTGTCATCTTCAATGTCACCAACAACCTTCAGATTGTCAGAGCCAATGGAAAATTCTTAATCCTCTTTCTAATCTATTGCAACTGGACTCAGGTCCAACTACTCATTGGCCAAAAGCCAAACTCAAGAAATGAGTGTTGATGGAAGGAAAACTAGGTCTTATTAAAAGCAGGCAAACTGAGGAGATGTCCTACAAAGAACATCTCAAAAATTTTAGGCTGGTTAGAAGGATTTTTAAAGGAAAGCTTGGCATGGGAAACATGCAAGAATGGCACAGAATGTAGGTCTGCGTATCTTGTTCCAGTGGCTTATTTTGGGTGGTGGTCCTCCTGGAATTCTGGTTGGCATTATCTCAGCTGCAGTATGGTTTCCATGGACTGTCTCATGACTCCTCTTGCATGGGAGGGTCCTAGAAACAAGACTTCAATCTTGGTCTGTTTCAAGATTAGCCTCTGAAATGCTCAAGTAAATAAGTATTCAGATTAGCAAGGTTGTGTTGCAAGGGAGGGCACAGAAAGAGGATCAAAGAAGAAGAAAGAGAAAAAACTTTTTTAAAATAGGGAGGGGCATACCTCATCAACAAGAGTACCTGCATGATTAATGATTATATACCTAACCCTGAATTGTACCCCACATCTCTATAATAAATAGATAGATAGATAGATAGATAGATAGATAGATAGATAGATAGATAGATAAAAAACAAGTGGGTGATATAAAAAAGGTTTCAAAGCAGGATTCTTGATTACACTATCAGCTTTAATATTTGCCAGAATTGCTCACTCATAGTTGAAATTCTTTCTTCTTTTGGTTTCTATGATACTTGGTTATTTTGGCTGTTAATGCTTTCTTATAGTTTACTTTTTCCTAGTCTCCTTTACTGGCTTCTTGTAATTTTCTGAACTTCAGACATTGGGCCACAGTGAAGCACTATCTTCAGGCTCCTTTATCTGTCTATTCTTACTCTTTTGCTTCTTACTTACGTCATCCAATTGCATGACTTTAAATGATATCAGTATGCTGACTAGGCCTACATCCGTATCTCCAAACTAGACAGCCCTCAGACACGAGCCTCACACTTGATATATGACATATCCATTCAGATATCTATTAGAAACTTTAAGCTTATCTTATCCCGAAACAAATTCCTCATTTTCTACCCCATACCCATATGAATGATTTACAGTACCCTGAAATAAACAATCTTGGAGATAACATTATGTTCTATTTCTCCACATCCCATTTTCATCAACATATCATCTCTTTTCCCTTTGAAATATGTGTCTAATTCAATCATGTCTTACATCTTTTGTACCATTACAACACTAGTCCAATCTAACCTCACCTTTCACTGAATTATTATTTTTACTGCTTCCATCCTTAATCTGAACAGTTTGCTCTCTGAACTTCATGCAGAATTTCCATCTTAAAATATATATTATATATTACTCAATTCCTATGAACCCTTTAATGATTTTGTTTTAAAGACCTTAATATTTTTTTTTTTTTTTTGAGTTGGAGTCTCACTGTCACCCAGACTGGAATGCGGTGGCTGCTCCCACCCACCGCAGCCTCGACCTGCTGGGCTCGGCGAGCCTTCCACCTCAGCCTTCCAAGTAGCTGGAACTACAGGCATGCGCTACCACGCCCAGCTAATTTTTTTGATTTATTGTAGAGATGAGGTCTCGCCTGCCCAGGCGGGTCTCAAACCCGCGGGCTCAGGCAATCCACTCACCTCAGGCTCCCAAAGGCGCGGGATTACAGGCTGAGCCACTGAGTCTGGCTAAAGACCTTAATATCTTACCCTTGGTTCTCACTGGCAATACTGAAAGCATTTCAGATTTTGAGGCTGAACTTCCCTCAGTAACATAAAAGAAGCATTTTTCTCACTCCCAGCAGGTTTAATGCATTTCATTGGAAAAAATAACACTATAAAGCATATCTACAAGTATGATCTAGAACTGCAAGCTTAATCCTACCGAGGTATATCAAATACATTTTAGGGTCATTGCCTTGCTATTCTCTTGTGTGGCCATGTGCTGTTTAAGCTATGGCTGTCAACATGCTTCCTGTCTTTAGTCCCCCTCCCTTACCATAGGGAGGTGAATCTTCTCTCTCTCTCTAACTTACTTTTAAATAAACTATGTTTTCTTTTTTTTTAATTTTTTTAAAGATGTGTGGTATAATTCAGGGTTAGGTATACAAAAGTTCATTATGCTGGTACCCTTGTTGGTGAGATGTGCCCTTCCCTCCTTCAGCAGTTTCCCTCAACTGCCAATCCCACCCCCCACCCCAGCAGTTTGCCACTACTGCCAATTCCTTTCTTATATTACTATGATAATTGTTCAATGTCCACTTATGAGAGAGAACGTATGGTACTCTGTTCTTTGTTAATCTAAAAAAAATACATTTTAACCTAGAACATGGCCATCAGTCCCAGACATTGCTATTATCATTATTGCAATGGTAAATCTATTTTTACAAGTATTGCTTATGTCAAAACAGATTTTTAAAAATCTTGACCTGGCTGGGTTCGGTGGCTCAGTCTATAATCCCAGCAATTTGGGAGGCCAAGGCAAGTGGATTGCCTGAACCCATGGGGTCGAGGCCAGACCGAGCAACTTGGAGAGACTTCGTCTCTACAATAAATTTTTTTAAAAAATTAGCCAGGCATGGTAGCACGTGTCTGTAGTTCCAGCTATTTATTTGGAAGGCTGAGGCAGAAGGATCGCCTGAGCCCAGCAGGTCAAGGCTGTGTTGGCCGTGAGTGTGCCATTGCACTCCAGCCTGGGCAACAGAGTGAGATTCTGACTCAAAAAAAAAAAAATCTTGACCTCTCATCACCTTTCGGTCACCAACGTATTTCTCTACTTTACCTTAATGCATCCTCCACTTTTTTTCTAAATTTACCATTATCTCCTACCTCCACTCTTGGAAGAAGACAAGATGTCTTTTGGGATGCCATCAGGGACAACTCCTTCACCCTTAATCTTATATCCTCAACTCATTGGTCTGTCAATTAGCATTTTTAATATCTTGTGTTCAGTCTTTCTCATTCTACTTGTTCTTGTTTCTAACTTTTAAATGCCAACAATACTAGTTCACTGTGAAAAACAAAAGCAAAATTATTTTGACTCTATTTACCCTACAGCCTTACATTTTATTTTTCTTTTTACTATCATGGCCCTGTCTCTGTTAACCCACTCCACTAAAATTGCTTTGGAAAAAGGTGACCAATGGTACATTTATTGCTGAATACAACAAAAAAGTATTTCTTTTTCTTTCTTTCATCTGACTTCATATCACCTCCAGGGTGAACCCACAAACTCTATGAGTGCATACAGGTATTCTGTATAGCCAAAGGGTCAGCATGATATTTGGCAAGTAATCAACGGCTCTGAAGTTGAAGATCCTAGTCAATCTTAGATCATTCACCAACAAACTTTGCAGCAATTACATCCTATTGGCCACAGACCAAAGTGATTTGTTGTTGTTAGAAAATACATGCCAACACACGGTGGTGCGTCTGAGACCTCCAAGGGCATTGAGAGGGTTCTTGAAGGGTGAGTGCTCGTTGTCATGGAAACACTTTAGGTCCACAGGAACAGAGAAAGCTATTTCCTCTTTTGAAAGGCTTAAGAACTTCTTTTCAACACACCAAAAGACAATAAAATACTCCAGTTCTTCCATTTTTCTTCTAGGTCTATGTTAGAAGGAGAGGTGCCCACATTCCAGATAACTCAGCAGGATTTTCATAGAAGTATGGCCTCAGGCAGAAATCAAATTAATGAAGTATTTTTAAAAGAAAAAATAGAGATAAACTTTCTCTATAGAACTTAAGTTTCACTAGATTAATTTAGGACCAAAACAACATTAACCATAAGTCTTCCCCCAGCCCCACATGGTGCCACCTTCTTCATCCAACAAGCAGTGTAGGAAAAAGAGGCAGCATTAAATGTTCCTGTAACAACCACCTGGGGAGAGGCCACACTTTCCCTGCTGGCTCCAGCTTGCCTGTCCCATCATCTCACCAGCTGTTTGCCATTGGAAATCAGTTGCTTAAGCCAAACTCAGCTATTCACCACAAAATCACAAGCTCTTTGTTGTTCCTGGAAGGCTTCCCATCTCCTGCAGTGCTCTCTCCACCTCCTCTCTGCTTAGGAATATTTTCTTCATTCTTTAAGGATCTAATCAAGTCTTGTAATTTCCTAGAAGACTTGTTCAACTACAACTGCTTTCGCTGACATCTCTAATTCCTTAAAACTCTGATAGCCTTTAAGTACCATTTGGCACTCTAGAGATATAGCCATATCTACTCTCCTTCCTCACTAGAGTTAACTTTCTTAAGGGACAGAACTAGATCACAATTATCCTGGTCACCACCTAAGTCCATAGCACAGACAGTTCATATTTATTAAAGGCAGAAGCATAAAGCACACATTATGAATTGATAATAACAAACATGATAGAGAACAGTCACATTATTCTTTTTTTTTTTTTTTTTTTGAGTTGGAATCACACTCTGTTCCCCAGGCTGGAGCACAGTGGCACACTCACAGCCAGCCCAGTGTTGACCTGCTGGACTCCGGCGATCCATCTGCTTCAACCTTCCAAGTAGCTGGAACTACAGGCGCATGCTACCAAGCCCGCTTAATTTTTTATTTATTGTAGAGATGAGGTCTCACCAAGTTGCCTGGACTGATATCGAACCTGCGGGCTCAGGCTATTCATTTGCTTCGGCCTCCCAAAGTGCTGGGATTACAGACTGAGCCACCAAGCCCGGCCCACATTATTCTTGATGAAAATTTCTGTGTTTCTAGGTAATTATCAACCACATACTAAAAATACTGACAGTTCATGTTTATTAAAGGCAGAAGCATAACAACACAAATTATAAATTGATAATAGGAAACATGATAGAGAACAATCACATTATTCTTGATGAAAACTTCTGTTTCTACTGGTAATTTTCAAACATGTACCATGAGTATTTAAGATCTACTTTTAACTCTTACTGTCTATTCAAGACCATATGTGCTATATCTTTACCTTCATACTAACATTTTCCCTGTGGTCTTGTTTTATTATTCTGTAATAATCTGAAAGTGGTTGACTAAAAACAAAGTTTCATAAGGTGGAATAGTTGGAGTGGGATAGGTTAAAGAATTCAAAACTCTTAAATTGTATGTGGAGACTATTTAACAGTATGGATTTTTCTCAAATCTTACTTCTTTATGGTGATTCCCTTGAGTAAAATATAACACCCCTTATAGCAATATAGAATCACATTGCTTTGATAAATACATGTTATAGAGGTGTTCATACTGAGAATATCACACTTTATTGGCATGCTACATTTTCTGACCTCGGTGTTTCCATTACAATTTAACTGTGAACCATTAGCACCTTGGCAAGTATGCATACAGCACATATCATTAGTTCACTACTCTTCTCCTCACCTGAATGTGGACTCCCCAATGATTCAGAATTTCCAGAGCATTTCCAAATGTCTGAAGTGTTTCTTAACCACACTGAATACGTACCTTCCTCTGTTTATCCTGTTCGGCTACATGAAACTGAACATTGGTATGTGTTAAAAGAAACGCTTTAGAAAAAATACACTTAATAGAGTTTCTCTGAGCAAAGAGTAATTCATGAACTAGGCATCACTCAGAACCAAAAGGAGTTCAGGAAGCTCTGTTGCAGTAGCATAGGCAATGAGTTTTTATAGGCTGAATGTGGAAGGAAGACAAAGAAAATATATTTGACTGGTTAGACTGGAAAGTTTTTAGAGGTTAGTTAGTAGTTTCTGATTGGTTAAATCCTTAGTTTTATTTTACAGTTTATGTTGGTCTTTCATTTGCTTATGTAGGACGTAAAGCACTGGAGCTGTCTAATGGCCTCCCAATAAAATTTTTCCTTAACATATTAAACAAAGTTTAATTTTTTTTCTGCCGTATTGATGTTTTAATAATAACTCTGGTAGAAACTTGCTGGGTAGTTCTTATAATTCAAAGAGAAAAAGGAATATTGCAAGTGTTTATGGTGGGCTGAGAAAAATGTGAAGGCTCTTAGGATGGAAGTTTACATAAAACAGGCAGGAAACATGATTGTGTGCAATCAATACAGGACAATTTTTATTTTTATGAAAACTACACTTATGGCTATGTGCAATAACTATTTGTGCAGAGAAGATTCAAATTGAAAAAAGGCTAGCTTTGCACTTTTGTGTATTAGCTGGATTTTATTATTGCTGATGTGAGTTTTTCAGAAAGAGTGAAAAGTAGCCAATTTTCACAGCAAATACAGATTACTCCAAAAATACCTGCAATACTGCAAGTATCCAAAAACTGACAGTATCTATTTTCCCCAAAATATTAGGATAGAAAATCCAAAATGTTATTCTGTTATGTAAAAACATCTTGCATCAATCAGAAATAAAGAAGGGAGGAGACATTTCTATTGATATTTTGATATTATCTATGTATAAAAACAAATACCACACTACTAGTGAGAAGATAACTTTCTGAATTGTAGAAGAGAAAAACAGCAAGTTTAGTGGGTAGATAAAAAATAAGTTAGATTGGCAAATTTAGGAAAGAGTGCTAGCATTCTGTGACTTTTTTTGTAGAAACAAGGAAAATAGGGAAAGAAACAAGTAAAATTGTATCACACTTTACCTTCTTTAGAATATATAAGGAAGGAAAACTTGAGAGCACAACTGTGGTATAAAAAAAAAGAACTAAGGATTCCACAAAGCTAAGAAGTACAATCACAGCTCCTTGGTGAACTGGTAAGAAACTTCTCCCCCACCTTATGGGAATGACAATATGATGAGAGATGTTACATGTACATTAGGTAATTTGATAGAAAATACATGTAAGACATACATAGAAAATAATTTTCTCATGGTGCTGTGGTTGGAATGTGCTGTCTCCAAAATTCATGTTAAAAACTTAATCCTTAATCCAACAGTGTTGGGAGGAAGAGCCTTTGAGGATGTCAATGTTGCTAGAAAAAGGGCTTGCAGAAGTAGGCTCTGCTTCTTCTGCTATGTGAGGACACAGCATTCGTCTCCTTTTTGCTCTTCTGCCTTCCACTATGTGAGGATGTAGCAGGGAGGTTTTCATCATATACCAGGACCTTGATCTTGGAATTCCAAGCCTCCAGAACTATGTGAAATAAATTTCTGGTTTTGTAAAAAAAATAAATTATCCAGTCAAAGTATTCTGTTACAGCAGCACAAACAAGACACGTGGCACACTGGCATACATGAACCAAGCTGGAAATTGGCCGAGACTCACTGGCTCTCTAGGTCTTGCACTACTTCTTTGTGGAGTGAGGGGATCAATATCTCCTGAGACACTTATGGTGCTTTACAAGGCAGTACACTCTGGCTCGTTTTCAGAGTATGACTGATACCAGTGAGAAAAGAACCTGTGTTTTGAACAAAGGAGTCAAATTGGGCCTGTGTGCTCTTGAGATTCTGGACCACACCTGTGGAGTCTCCTACTGTTTTAGTTACAATCAGCTTGAATAAATCAAGTAGTTGCACATCCTCATTACCTGACTAGTTCAAACTTTGGCATTACCTTTGTAGTGAGATTATGGAGTGAAGAATGGAAATCATCTTTCTGTGTATGTTGGCTTGTTCTTGTAGACATTATAGCAACTTGTTTTTTGGATTGATTTCCACACCCTATGCTGTGAGCCAAAAGGGATTAGTTGGCCTAGAGCCCCAGAGAAAAAATGTAATAGAAAGTCAAAATATAATAGTTAAGTTCAAGTATTCATTTCATAGCTTTCTAATAGTTTTTCAATATTATGCTATTGATTCTTCTGAAAATCAAGAGTCTACTAATTTTTTTTTTAGTTTATCTTTAAGTAAAATGTTAAGGGTTACACTTTGTAAATTACCTTTGCAATTTAATAAGGCATAGATACAATGCACCTTAAGTCAAGAATAAAAGATACTAGCATATATCATAAAATAGGTGTCTTTTGCCAAGGTTAGTAAAATACAAGAACAATAAACATCTCTTTTGGGGGTGGCTTAAATGTCTTGAGATGTCTTTCTCCAAGCAGAGCTCTCTGGCTGACAATATTTCAGAAAGTTTATCACAGGATAGTTTTCTCTTTCCTTCTAAGCCTATACAGAAAGATCAGGGAGTTGATAAGCAACAAAAGCATTTCACCAGATATTTTTACTTATGATCAAATAAATAAGGCAGAGGAAGTCAGATTTGTGACCAACAATCAGTTTAGTCATTGTTTATTAGAGTCAAAATACGCTGGTCCCTACTAGATGGCGATAGGACAGATTGTCCCATCTCCATTAGAAGCATCATCTGGGCAAATCACAATCAGGATCTAAGACATTAGGAGGTATGTAGTATGAAAGTGTACAATTTGAATATGGCAGAAATTGAAATTCATAAAGTAGATTTCAGGCAGGTCATATCTATTCTTGCATTGCTCTCCAGTGATTATTGTCTGAGCTGAACTTGTTTTTCTTTTGTCTTTAATTTTCCATTTACCTTTTACCTCTTCACGTGCATCTTTTATTTATTTTTCTTTGAGAGAGATCAGATTCAGCACCTGCTACCCCAAAATACTGGCTTCTGAGAAAACAGCAGAAGTAGAAATGTCACTCTCACATTCCCACTTTCTCTCTTAATGAGAGGTGTCCTCCTGATACCCAGAGTAAGGAACATTCTTACCTTTGAAGGCACAGGGACACAAAGAAGAATGCGAAAACACAGGTCTTATTTTATTTATTGCCATTAGAGCATAACTTTTTATCCAATCATACTTCTCTATGACTGTTAACTTCTCCATCAAACCTAGCATTAATAAATATACAGATTTATCAGTTTCTTTAAGTCTTAAATTCCTTATGAAGGTTACTGTGTCACATAAAACTTATATTAAATAAATTTGTATGCTTTTCTTTTATTAATTTGTGTTATGTAATAGGGATCCTGGCTATGACCCTTGTAATGGGTGAGGACAATATTAATATTTGTTTCTCCCCTATATGAGTAATCAAGTTAGTACTCATATGAAATAAATTCCTTTTGTATTTTATAATTTATTTTCCTTGAAGAGTGGGAGCTATTATAAAATTATTGATGTTTGATAAAGACTGGAATTAATAATTAAGCATTTTCTACACAAGAATATGAGAAAAATATTTTCTGTGTGATTTTACTACTAATTCTTATACACAATTCCAGCCTGGTAATGTTTTCATCCTCATTAATATTAATTTAGTTTCATAAGCCACACTAGAAATACTGAGAAAATAAATATACTTAGCAAACTCTATATGTGTTTGCTTCAACTTTGAACTAACAAATCAATACCAAAAAAATGAGTATCTGTGGATTGTCTGATGTACCAATATAGATGAAAATGGCATATAGGAAAACTAAAAGATGTATTATATATTAACAGAATCTATCTAGCAAGAAAAACAAAATACTTGTTTTGTTTTAAAGTCAATCAGAAGATTTCTATCTAGTGTTATCTGGAAAATCTTAACTACAAAGGTAATGCAACTTCACATAAACTCTGTGGTGATGATTGAACCAGATATGCTGACAGACCATTATAATAGAACAAATCACAAAGTGAGCACAACAATGTGTCTCTCATGTTGGAAAGGAAAGGGAAGAAAATAAGGGAAAAGACAGGAAGGGGAAAAAATGACATGACAGTCTTGAATAAAATATATAGCTTATAAAAAATACTTAAAAGATGGTGATAAATGGACTGTGATTAATATTTTCATGCAGTTAAAACTGATACTGTTTACTATTTTGTTTCTCTTTTCAGACATTATATGTATCATTAGTAATCAGAATTATGCTAAGTTTTACTCATATAAGTTTATGGTACTATTTATTATTTATTTTAATCAGAGACTCACTTCGTCATCCAGATTGGAGTGTAGTAGCATGACCATGGTTCACTGCAGCCTCAAACTTCTAGGCTCAACCAATCCTCCTACTTCAGCCTCCCAAGTAGTTGGGACTACTGATGATCATCACTGTCCCTGGCTAATTTTTAAAAATATTTTTTGTAAAGGCAAGGTCTCACCACTGTCTCAAATTCCCAGACTCAAGCAATCCTCCTATCTCAGCCTCCCAGAGTGCTGAGATTACAGGCATAAACTACCATGCCCAGCCTTGGTGATTTTTAAATAAAGTATGTGTGTACGTAGGAGGGAAGTATTACACAACTTAATAGATTTAAGGTTACTCAACTTAATAGATTTAAGATCTTTGGGACTTTTTTGTCAGTCCCATTTTAGAAAATAATCATTTATAAAATCATTGACTGATTCAGTATGGTTTGTTTCACAAAAGCAATGATTTAAAAAAATTTAAAATATTTTATGCATAATGCTTTTCAGTTACCTTTCTACATAAAAATTATTCAACAATTAGCTCTTCTGCCATCCCTATTATGCTACAAACATTAACAAAAGCAGTGTTCTAATGTCCTAATACCAGAGCTTTTGATCTTTTTAAAATAGTTTTTGCATGAACAAAGTTAAAGGAAAGAAAACAATATAAAATTTACTCCAAACTTTTTCTTGTCTTTTAGAACAAAGAGAGGTTGAAGTACCATTGAGTTTCTGACTTTTGAAAAGATTCATTCTACTTCTAAAATGTCCCTTCTATACAGCCCCCATATAAGCAACATATTATTTACAGGTTTTTAACAAATCCAATTCCATTCAGAAAATACAAATGTAAAAGTGTGAATCAAGAAAGGTAGTAAAAATCCAATAAGATTGATTCCAAATACTATATATATAATACACACACACACACACACACACGTGTGTGTGTGTGTTCAAGCTTTCCAAAGTTTTGCATTTTTAAAGTACAGGGATAAAATTACTTGTCATGGGGAAGTCTGCATTTGTTTTGGCTCTGCTCCACTACTTGGGACGTTATTGATACCTCTGAGCCATTTACTGTTTATTCTTTCAAATGCACACTCTTAAAACGATTTATTAATGCCAAATAACTTTCGTAGTTTAATCACTTATTATTGTTACAAATGATCAAATACTGTCTGGGTGAGTACAAAATGGACCACAAATCAAATGTGAATGCTTTGTTGAAATATGGTAACTTATTTATAACCACTATTAACAAACACACTAAGCTGCAGAGAAGTCTGTTATATCACAATGTAAAATATGTATGTCACAATTGCACAATTTTATGTCTTGCATCATAGAAAATAGACTTTTGAAAAATCAAAAGGGATATATCAAAAAGGAGAACTTTGACTATTATTAAAAAGTCAAAAAACAACAGATGTTGGTGAGGTTGTAGAGAAAATGGAACTCTTCTACACTGTTGGTGGAAATGTAAGTTAGTTCATTAAATAAATGGTTTGAAGATTTCTCAAAAAACTTAAAATAGAATTACCATTCAACTCAGCAATCCCACTACTGTATATATATCCAAAAGAGCATAAATCACTCTACTAAAAAGACTTCACTCATTTGTTTACCCCAGCACTACCTACAACAGAAAAAACAGGGAACCAACCAAAGTGCCCACCAATGATGAATTGAATAAAGAAAATTTGGTACATGTACACCATGAACTACTACACACCCATAAAAAAATAAAATCATGTCTTTTTCAACAACATGGATGCAACTGGAGATTATCATTCTACATGAATTATCACAGAAACAGAAAACTGAATATCACATACTCTCACTTATAAATGGAAGCTAAAAACTGAATACATAATGTCATTAGGATGAGAAAAACAACCAATAAGAAGAGGAGAGAGGGTGGGTGGAGGGTTAAAAATGACCCACTGGGTACCATGTCTACCACCTGGATTATGGTCTCCGTAGAAGTCCAAACTTCACAAATATGTAACATTCCTATGTAGCAAATATGTGCATGTACTCCTTGAATACAAAAATTAAAAAATGCAGAAATGGAATCCTTTTGTATACTACTCTATTGTTCATGATATCCTCTAATACTCAGTCTCATTCATGACTTCACTATAAAAGTCATTTTTCTTGGATGTCAAACTCTTAAATAGCAATTTATTAGAATTATTATTTTAGTTATTAAATACATTTTGGGGTTGTTTTTTCTTTTCTTTTCTTTTTTTTGAGTTGGAGTCTCACTCCATCGCCCAGTCTGGAGTGCCGTGGCATGCTCATGGTCATCCCAGCGTCAACTGCCTCAGCCTTCTAAGTAGCAGGAACCACAGGTTTGCACTACCACACCCATCTAAGTTTTGATTTATTGTAGAGACAAGGTCTCACCAAGTTGCCCAGCCTGGTCTCGAGTCCAAAGGCTCAGGCAATTCATTAAATACATTTTTTTAAATGACCTCCTATAGATGATTTATCCATTTATGAGGCAAGGATTATATGCATCATGTTACTTAAGAGCTGCACAGTGTCCTACTTATACCAAAACATCTCTGGGATCCTTCTCATTAAAATCAACCTTATAAGACATGGGCTCATCAGTTGATGAAAGGTGAAATTTACTAATAGATTATTATCTAATTTAAAATAAGCAGAGATTTTAGGAACTTTTTTGAAAGAAAATAATAACAGAATTCCAGGAAAACAAAGCTGTCCAAGAAGTGCAAGGTGAAGGGTCTATAACAATAGAAAGAAAATACTGAAAGAACAAGAAAAAAAAAAAAAGATGAATAGGAGTAATATGCTTGCTCATCTTTCTCCAGAAGGCTGGAAGAAAGTAAAGCACTATGTTTAGTGTATAAATAAAAAACTAACTTAGTAAATCTAGAAAGAAATGTTCATGCCAATCTCACTGATCTATAGAGACACATAATACAGGAAAGAAATAGAGAGAAGAGTAGACTTTTTCTTATTACTTTGGACACTGAAATGAGAGTAGAAGACCCCAGCATGTCCTCAGTCCCCTCTTTTCTACATCCAACTAGCCTTCCCAGATGCTGACTTCACCAGCCAAACCCTACCCCAAGCCCACTACCAGATTTTTGGCAGCAGCTCCAACAATCTCTACGGCCATCTTCTTCAGGCTCTTACTTTTGTGAGCAGACGATTTTACCTTCTCAGACATTCTTATAAGCCCTCATTGTCCATTTGTACATGCATACAAGTAATTTAGGCTGA
The DNA here is from genome assembly GCF_000164805.1 of Carlito syrichta. NCBI lineage: Eukaryota > Metazoa > Chordata > Mammalia > Primates > Tarsiidae > Carlito > Carlito syrichta. Next base: position 382,983 of record NW_007246477.1, read on the forward strand.
TGTACTCTTTCTCTATTCTTCCAGCTTCTCACATCTCCATTTCTCTCACATTTATATCACCTTAATTCCTATGTCAAGCTTCTCACTTCCAAAATAACTCACAGTAATGTTGTCTTCAATTGAACATTGTCAAACGCATTGATACCTGAGGTGAACTGGTTTTTTAGTTGGCTCCAGCTCTTTATGCCTCACTATATCCACTTATTTCACAGTGCACTCTATGCTGATACTCGATTTACTATGACTTGCTTCAGTCAATACAAAGGTGCAGTTTTGATGGAAGCAGAAGCTTGAAAAATCTCAGTCTCGAATATATCTGATTTTTCTCATGGAGCCTTGCTGCTGCTGTGATAACATGGCTAGGCTCTCTTGTTGCAGAAGAATGTAAAAGAAAATGAAGTTTCAAGGCGAGGCTGTCCTCAGCAAGTTAGAGTCTAATGAAGCCATGATGGCCACAGATACATAAAGGAAACCAATGAGATCAGTCAGTCCTAGTCTAAATAATCAGAAAAGCTAGCCAACTAGAAGAATCATGAAAAATAATAAATGCCTATTTCTCTAACCCACTAATTTTGTCAGAAACATGGTATGCCAAATTAAATAATTGGTACAGTAAAAGAAGTAAAGTTAAAGGGAACAAAACCATAGGCTAGGCATCTGGAAATGAAGTATGTGCATAGAATTATGCCTCATCTTGTTAGATGAAACTTGAGGAGAAGATAATGACCACATATGAGAAAGTTCAGGGTAAAGGTATATGGAGATACCCACGGGGCAAGCCTAAAGCATGACTATGAAAGTAAGCATAAAGTTACATATTGATTTCCACAATTGAACCCCCTCCATGAAAAGCCTAAGTAAATAAGTAGATATAATGACATAGCCAGTTGGTGTAAGACATCTACTATATCAGTTGATAAGTCAGTTTCTGGTATTGTCTGGCCATTGGTGGCACTCTGGGCTTATCGATGGACAATCTGTGATGAAAAAGATGGAACATACTCATGGATTCCTATTTGCCATGATTGATCTAGTTACTGCTGTTGCCCAATGTCCAGCCTGCCATCAGTACAGACTACATCTGAGCCTCTAATAAAACACCATTGAGAGTGACCAACAATCCCAGTTTGCCTAGGACTGAGAAGTTTTCCAAGACAGAGGACATTTGATGCAAAATCCAGTTTGGCCCCAGGTAAAATATCCCTTGAGAACATCAAACAGCCAGATTGGTGGCAAATGATCTACATTGTATCTCTACAATTTTGGAAACGGCAGTGATTAATTCTTAACTGAATGACCATTAAAATGAATGTTTAATCCACTGACACTACATAGTGTAGACTAACATCTCAGACCAAAGGAACCACTCTGTAGCAAGTGGGCACATGAACACAAGATTCCTGGTCCAATCATGTATTGCAACAACCTCAGGCTGCTTGCTTAAGGGAGTCTTGGAACAGCATAGTGAATATACATTTGAGGTGCTAACTTGGAGATATAAGCCTGCAAGGAGAAAAGACCAAACACCAGAATTAGTCTCTGCCCTAAATCGAGGACCATTATTTTTAGAAACAAATGGCAGAGTTAGAAGGGACCTTGCTCATTGTCTATCCCAATGATCTGTTGAAAATGTATTCCTCCAGTTCTACAAGCTTAGACTCTAGAGTTCTTCAGGAATTCTTCCAAGAAGTTGTTTATCAATAGTCCAATAAAAAATCAAAGCTACAGATGTTGCTCAACCACTTTGGACTCCTGATGCCAAGGAAAGGATTTACCAACCTGGCAGGGATAATTGATCCTGATCACCAAAATGAAATAATGGAACTAAATAAAAGTATGTTGGTGACCTAACTACTTATTTAATAGGGCATTTCTTGATACTTATCTCCCAAATTTTAACAGTAAGTCAACAAGTACAACAAGCACTCTAAAATATTTAGAATATACGACCCCTATGCACAGTAATTTCTTTCCCTTATTAATCACGTAATTGATTAATATGTGTTTTACTTTTCAGTTTACCTTAGCACTCTAAGCAGAGTAAAGGATCTATTTTTACTATCCTGTAACTTTAAGCACTTGTACTATTAACAGAAATACAGCTATTATTTGTTATTTGTATTTACACTGGTCTTCTTCCATGAGTGTAAGCAATTTAAATTGAGAAAAAGTACATTATTTCTTTTTTATATCTTTAAAATTTTTGAATAGTTCTTGATAAATAGTCAATGATTAACAAATATTTATTAAAGAAAAGAAAAGAGAAAAGAACTGCCATCTTTTCTGTGAAACTTTTTCTTTTCCCCACCCTGTTATTCATGAGGCGTGCAGAGCTCTATTGTTTCTTTTGTTTGTGAATATATCTTCTACTGGATTGTAAACAATTGGCATACAAGAAACTTTCTGTCTTTTATCTCCTATGCCTAGAAGAGTGCATCCATCAGAATAAATGCTTGATACATATTTAATAAAGTAATAAAAAATATTAAATTTCCTACTGTTACACCAAAGACCTAACATAATAATATCAAAATATAAGGACACTAGAAAACCTATTTCAAATGACTTTTTAAAAGTATTTGTCAATATGTTTATTTTAAAAGACTAGAAATACTAAGAAAGGAATGTATGTTTCAAGTTGAGAGTTGTGTTTGAATTTCAATTTTGATGCTAGTCATGTGAATTTTAGAAGACATTATGCACTCTAAGATTCCATTTTCTCATCTTTAAAACAAAGATAAAATCTACTTCATAAGGTTTTTGTGAAATTTAAATGAGAACATAAATTTAAAAGCAGGCGAATACCCAGTAGACACTCAACAAAGCTGCTATGTTTTTTAATTGTTTTTAATATCATCATTATCATTGATAGAAGTTTTCCTGGAGCTCATACTCTACTATAGTTGATACTGTTTCCAAAAGTAAGATTTTTCCTAATCTATGACAAACAGAAAGTAAAATGTGCTGTGGTCATATGTGAATTTTAGACAGGCAACTGAATTACTTTTTCTCTTACAACAATCACATTTTCCTCTTATCTTTCTAATACAGCCAAGAAAAAATATTCCTTCTTGAAATCTAAGCCCTTTACTAGGGCATAAAAGTCCTATTAAGGTACATAGGCAAAAGACTGGACCATTTAAAAATATTTCTTACCTATTTGTCTAGAAAGAGGGGAAAGATTCCTCTCCTTTTTTCATTTTAAAGAACACTAACATATTGTTATGTATAAAAGATCACTGTATTGCATTTCATAGTCCTTCTGGGACCAAGTAAGCATCCATTGTCCATTTACTTAACTTGTATTCATTTGAAACTGAAGGGGTTCAGAACACATCACTTCAAATACGCCTCTTTGGCATATTGATTATATAGAACTCATGGAAATTGAGAATCAGCCTACATAGTGAAGGTTCTCTACCTCTCACTCAACTACCTAAAATAAAGTATAAATTTTCCCATTACAAGAAAAATTTACTTTGGTTAAAAATATATATATTAGTTGCTTTTATCAGGATGAAAACTATTCTTTCTTTCCAACTTTTATCCCCTGAAAGACTTTTATCTTTCTAACAAGGCAAGTTTTATTTACTATGTGTTCTTTCCTCTTACCCTCCCATAATTTTACTCTACCACCTCCCAGAAGCACCAAACCCCTATTTTTTTCTGTAGCTCAAGATGCAATATAAACCTCAATCATCTGGTCATTTCTCATGTTTTTGTGGAACTCCCATGAGTATACACATAAAGTTGTTTTTCTCCTGTTAATCTGCCTTGCATCAATTTAATTCCTAGACAAGCCAAAGAAACATTTTTCCTCTCTTAAAAAGCAAATGAACAAAAACATATAACTCCAGTGAAAATAAATGATGACCACCCAAAGGAGAACAAGCAAAGGCTGATTATTCAAACCTTGCTATAGCAAGGAAGTCAACCACCATCACTTGCATTTGGCAGAGACTCAAAGACCAGCAGGAGAGTGGGAAAGTTTCAAAGTGAAAAAAGGGAAGACTCTGGTTGAAGGTTGCTGGTCGGGTAGCTGAAGGAAATTAACTAGAAGTAAAAATACCTATTTGGCATTCTCTGGTTGGTCCCAATTCGGAAGTGGGGGCAACATTAGAGAAACAGTCATTATTAATCAAGTCATGACCTTTTGGTACAGAGTCTGTGGTTTGGCTTCCTGAAGTGGTTGCTACAGAGTTTGCAGATTAGAGTTTTAATTTTATATTTGGTCAAGTCATCGTCAGTTTGTATATTTAGTTTCTCACTCTTTTTCTGACATAGAAAGAGGGCCAACACAAAAACTACCAATGTTTGTCTGCTTGCTAATCTACATTTATGAAGATAAGTTTCAAAATATATTTATAAACTCAAATATATTTCTGCATTCAAATTAAAGCTTGTTTTTAAAAATATTTGTGTATAGCCTTCTATAAAATAATTGTATTTGTGTCGACTTACTTTTTATTGTTGTGTGTTTTGGAATGAGTCTCAATTCTGCTGCATTGAGTTAAAGATTTTTTAAGGACATTTATGAAAACCAAGGTGCACATACTTTAAAGGCTACCATAACTAACAGAAATGTGATAGGCTACTATCAGTGCTCTTCATTCCTTGATTATAACCCTGAGAGAAGAGCAATCTTACTGTGAAATTGCTTTTTTACTGAAAATAATTAAATCTGATATATAAAATAATTTATGAGCTGTACAAGCTCTTCAAAAGCAATTTTATTAAATGAATAAATTTTTGTTATCTTCAGAAAAGGGTCACAACAAATGACAAAGTATGTATAAAAATAATTTCACAACAAAGAAGTGATTACGCAATCTTGCACTTGCTCCACTTTGGATAAAATAAAGTTTTGAACATAGCAGCGTGCTACCTTTAAGAACTTGAAAAAAATGAACTTCTGAATGAGAAATTATAAAAGAAAAATTTGCACTATTAACAATTTATTCATTTGAAGAAGACTGTTTTAAGTACAATCAAATGTTTAATAGAAGTTAAATAAATTGTCTTCTTTAAATTACTCATTCACTCACTTTTTTCAACAAATACTTGAATGCACAACAGAAGTCTATACTGAGGATTAGAGCTCAAATATGACCACTGGACATAATATAGTTGACTGCACTGTGTTTTAAGGATTGAATACATTTCAAAATCAGGACATTTCACATAAAAGTCTGAATTACAGTCTCCCTATGAACAACCAGTACCCATATTTGCATAGCTCAAGCAATCAGCCAGAATAGAGAAGAGACAGAGAATGGTATGTGATCTTTGCCAGAGTTCTGACTACTCCCCAATGTGACTCTGCCTCTCTTGATGAATGAAGAATCTGTAACAAAAAAGGTTACTAAGTTTACTAACAAGTAAAGCCACTTTTACTTGTTAAATATCCCTTATCAGAAATGGTTGGGATCACAAGTGTTTTGGATTTCAGATTTTGGGAGATTTGGGGATATTTTCATATATATAACAAGATATCATGGAGATGGGATCCAAATCTAAACAAAAAATCCATTTATATTTGTATACACATAGTCTGGAAGTAATTTTATACACTATTTAAAAAAATAATTTTGTGTATGAAACAAAGTTTGAATACATTGAATGGTCGGAAAGCAGAAATATCACTATTTCAGTCACCCATGTCCACCCAGTGGACACCCATTCCCACACTCAGTTTTGATTTAATTAAATTGAATCAAATCTAAAATGTGGACTTCAGACATTACAATTCCCAACTCCTCTCCAATTCTCTTTCTACCATTGTTTGTTTATCAGTCTTTTCCCAGTGTTTTAATCCAGTTTAATTATATAGTATGCCATTATCATCACTTATTTACAAAAACCCAACTCTTTTGCTCTCTTTTTGTCCTTTGTAGAGTCTAGTAAAACTCTTATTGAACTCTAACCTATATAATTTTTCTCCTTGTAATTGAGGATTTACAATTTTTTTTTTTTTAGGGGAAAGAAAAACATATTTCTAGGCGTATTTCATATGAAAGTCAACATCAAAGTCTTCATATGAGCACTAAGTAGGAATTCTAGAACTTCTATGAGGATCTCCCTAGTGCAACTGTTTTCCAACATTCTAGCATACCATGTCCTCTCTCCACATTACCAACTCCATTTTGTAAAGTATTAATAATCTGCCTAATATTTTATTGAGACAATTTAAGACAATAAACGTAACCTCTTTTTCAGAAACTGCTAGTAACCACACAATTTCTATTTAATTGTTATTTTTAATAACAGAACTCCATTCTTTAAATAAGCTCACATTGTCATCTTGCTAAAGATTATTTCTCATTCTTCCTTGAAGCTAGGTAGATACATATTACTCAGTTCTAAAGATGTAAATAGAAATGTTGTATAATATCTTCATCATTGGAAGTTTCTTTAGAAGGTATGAAAGTGACCTTATTTTTCTAATTGATGGCAATGTGTTTTATGATAACCAAAATAAGCTTTCCCAAGAAAAACAGAAAAGAGTCAGGTAAGATTGAATGAAAAGCATTCACTGCATTTCATAATAAACCACCATTTGAAGTTATTATCTACTATTGTTCTAGTGAAGTGAGAGAATTAGAAAACATTGCAGTGGACAGAGCAAGTGAAAAGGTAAGAATTAACAATGGTTAATTTAGAAAAATCTTTCAAGAAATTTTATTATGAAAGGGATGAAAGAGATAGAGAAGTAAATTGAGGGATAATTGAGAATCAGGCATTGTTAATAGGAAGTGTTTGATCATTTTCACTTTATTTTTTATTTACCAAAAGCATATCTGTTGATTTTAACATGTGAATTAATCAAAGGGAATTAAAGGAAAGATTAATATTCTTTCTACTCCTTTTTTTTCCCCTTCAGCTCTCTAAACAACCTGCTTTTCATCCTTATTAACTTTTAAAAATAAACACTGTGTTAGCTTTCTCTCCTATAAAGTAGGGATAATATTAGTGCCTACATCAAAGGTCAGTAAAGGTTACATATATTATCCCTTGGCTATTGGACTTGTGATTAATTTGTTTACTCATAGATTTGTTCCTTGATGTCCTTTGCTCTGTGATCTACAACACAAATGTCAGATTCCTTAATTTCCTAGACTCTTTTGTCCACTGACTCCTACTTAGTTTCAGGATCTTGGATGCAATAACAGAACCCTAGGGTGAGAGAAAGAGAGAAGTCGGGATTATTCTCTTTCTTTCTCTATCTCAGCTCCACACCAGCTCTTAACATGAGTTTCCTCTCCTCCACAGTTTGAATTCCTTTGAATAGCTTCAGTTTCTGAACTCTGGAAGAACCATCATCTTGTCCTATTAGTACCTCTAGCTACAGAGGTAATAGTTGCTAAGATCTAGGTTGTCTTACCCATGAGTTTCTTCATCTATGATATCACATTTGCAACTAGTTTCCAATGTTGTATTCCTCTGTTGAATTACCTGGCATGGGTTCTTCCTTCCTGATACAATTATCATTGTCATCAGCAGCAGCAGCATCACGTCATCATCATCAAAATGAGTCAGTAAATAGAAAGTGGTTAAATGTACCCCAAGAAAAATATTTCAGAAAATAAGTGACGGAGTACAAAACCCAGGTAAGAGGAAAAACCTTAAGATGGAAGATGGAACTCTTTTCATATTAAAAGAAAGGAAAAAAATGCATTTAGAAGCAGGTAAATGGTCAGTCTAGTTTATTTTATATGTTAAATTTTGTTATTTTTATACAGCCTATTCATCCTGGACATGTTTGAGACAATTGCATCCTATTGCCCAGCAACACTTTCACAAGTTACTGAAACTCCAGAGAAATGTGACTGAATTGTGAGTTATACAAGTAAAACCTTAGTAGGTGTCCAGAGCGCACAGCAGCAGCAGAGTGATATTTATGCAACATAAAATAGAACAAAAATAAAAACAGTTCATGGAATGTCTAGCCAGATTGGAGATTAGTAGAGCTCAAAAAGTTATCCAAGAGCAATGTGTTGGTGGGAACACCAGAAGAACTTCTGTCAGCCTAAGAGTGAGACTGCAGAAGAAAGAAGTTTGCTGAACTTAATGCATCATATAAGAATGAGGAATAATTTAGTAGCAGTCTATATAGACTGACCACTGAGAAATAAGCAAGACAATGCATAACTCAATAGACATCAGTGTAGACAGAGCACATTTAGGACTAGATGCCCAATTCCACTCTCCAATGTCCTGATACTATGTAAGGCCAATAGAACCTTGACACAGTTTCTGAAGGAAGACAGGGGAAACTGAGAAATAATTGGGATTACGGTTTTGGCATTCTGATAGAATAGGACTCAAAATAGAAAATAAATACAGTTTTAGAGAAATAAATTTGTGTTTACTTCATCTCTGACTTACTAAAATGAGATTTCTATTTACAACAAGCAAATAAAAATTGTTGAAAGTTCTTACAAGATCAGTTTTAAACTCAAGTTTAAAGCTCATGTAATATTAAGAAATTTTATAAAGTAAAATATGGCTTTAAATATATGAATGAACCTCTTTTTGGTCAAAAAGAGGGAGCCAAGGTTTAAAAACAAATCTCTATTTCAAAATGCTCAGAGAGTATTTTGGATAATTAGTTGAAACACTGAAATCACCCAGAGAAAAATCATTAAAGTATAAAAATGAACTAGTTAGCATTTTTTGTTTTATTTTTTTCACACATAAAAAATTATTTGGAAAGATAAGATTAATTGTAAAATTACTTATAATTACATTTTCAAATATTTCTATTACTTCATTTTCAACTAGGAAAAAATTTAAAAAGCTAGAAAAATATAAAAATTATAAAATATAATAAATAATGTAGAATATGAAAAACTAAGAAAAAATATAAAACTATAACAGGTAAAAATGCAAGAGTGGGATTTACTGTACTTATTTCATGCCCTGATCCCAGAAACAGCAAGACATCTTTTAGTGAGATTCTTCAGCTTAAAATTATTGTATCATAGTTTTCTCAGTATTTTCAAATGAGTTTTAAGTTGGTGAATTAAGAAAAAAAATTATAAACACTTTTAGTTATATTTACAATGGAATTTGAAATAACATAAGCTTTTTCATATAAAAAGATACATATTTACTTGGCATGTAAAATGCACTGTTGCTTTTGCTCAAAGAGAAAAATAATGATGTTCTGGCAAAAAGTAAACATAAGAATAAGGTGAAAGAATTCAGTGTTTACCTAACAAGTTGCTCACAAAGTCAGATTACTTAGCAGCTATCTTTCAAATCTGAACACTCATATGCAACAACTCTAAGTCAAGCTGAATTGCTATACTGTATTTTACAGTATCTTTATAATAAAAATTAAGTTTAGGAAATAGAAAAACAGAGTTGGTAATATAACTAGGTTTCACCTTTCATTACTTGTAACAAAAATCGTGGTGTTAGTGACTAAAAAACCAAAAGAGTATAAGTTATCATTCTTCAAAAAGCATGTCTTCTGCTTGAGATAGCAAGAAAGACTGAGAGGACAGCAAATCTTTCACAGGTATATGATACAATTAAAGAAATTTTTCAGTAATAAGATTCATTTACTGGAAATTTCAATGTTGGATGGTGTCTTCTCTTTGGAAACATCACTTCTCTACAGAGATTCCTCTGAAAGAGTTCATTAAACTAAGGAATATAGGCTCATATTTTTATCTGTATAAGAGTCCAAATATTTTTTTCAGAAAGGGAAATTGTTCGGGATAGGAAGCTGGTATATTGTGATGTTTCTACATTCAACTCACTTCTATAATACATAAAGATTCATTTTAGTCATTAAGCAAAAAAGGAAAAAGTTCACTTGGTAAGTAATGTAAAACATGTTTTTATTATAACATACGAATGCTTTATAAAATTTTCTTAAAATTTTAAGTGTGAGGCAATAAGCACCAAGCAGTCTGCTAGGTTTCCCTGGCTTGTTATCCTATGCCTTTAGAGATACTTCAGCAAAAACTTTGAAAAACAAAGCCTTATGACTCTACAATTTGTCAGCCACTGATTTCACATATTTTCAATAATTCAAAAACTTTATCCAACTTTGCCCATTAGCAAACAATACCTTCTAGAGAAGTCATGAGCCCTAACCCGTCATTAAGTTCCTCTTGCTCCTAAAATAGAGACCCATGTCTGGGACCCAGATCCAGATGAAAAGACCGGCTTGTCTCTGGCAGCAATGTCAATTGCTAATTCATAAAGGTCTTACGGGTCTCTTTGCAAAAACCAGCAGAGAATACCTCTGTCTCTTTTTCACTTTTCTCTCAGTAACCTGGCTGTCAGGGAAATAAAAAGGATCTTCTCCAAAGTGTCTGTCTGCAGTATAACAATAATATTAGTATAGGGTCAGGCATGATAGCACAAATCGCTGACTCACTGATAAGTGATGAAAATATAAACATGGTCATTATAAAGGGCTTTAAAAAGATAAAAAGGCAAAACTCTCTGAGGAGGGCTCTTCACTTTCCAATGAAGATAAAGGGATATCATTTCTTCTTTAAGGACATTAGATACAGAAATAATTTGAAATGTGACTTTATCTTACTGCTCTGAGCTGTACTTCCATAAAAAGCTAATATTCTGATAATTAAGTTGGTTTCTGTAAAATCTAAAACTAAGTGTTTTTAGGGAATTAGTAGTTTCCTCGATATGGGGAAAAAGGCAAGGCCTGTCAAGTGCAGCAGCCACCATTTCCTTTATAACACCGCAGTAGGGTGTGGGAGTTAGACCTGCTTTGCATTTATCCCCATAGCGTTTTCTGACGGCTGCTCATGAAAGAGAGCAGTACAAGATTTCCTGCAGATTTCTGTCTCATTGATTTATTAGCTGATCTATACAATGGTTGTGTTATCACATTCATCAATCACTACTGATGACATAGAATAATTACGATTTTATAACCGAACAAAAAAGTCATTATAAATATAAAAGTAATAATCTTTTATTATGAACAGTCTACATAAGCCAGTTCTCTCTTTTTGAGGACCTACAGTACCAGAAATTGTAAAACAGTGTCTTAAATACTCTTCCATGGTGTTGAATATCATTTAAAACAGTGAGAAGTTCAAACATTACCAAGCTCACATTTTATAAGGTTTTCCTTTTCTTGAGTTTTCTTTATCCATGGAATTATCTGACAGAACATTACCGAATCTTGCAACAATATGACCAAAATGTTCATTATAAGTCACTTCTGATAAATGCATGTATTTTTAATGCATGGGGTTAAACAAGAGCATATTAAACTATGTTTTTAAACTAAATGGTCTTAACTGGTGATATAAATATAACAGTACACTATTAAATAAATATATTACCTAAAATCAAGTTTTAATCACTTTATGGGTAGATGAACTCAGAAAGAAAATTAACATGGCTAGAAAATAGTCATATGATGACGTTGCTCTAGTTAGCTTTTGGTCATTTACTGAAATGACAGTGGCTTTTTTTGGTTTGGGGAGGATTTTTAGCTGCTAAGATTATATTTTGATTAGGAAAAATTAATTCTTTAATAACTGATTCCATTATATAGAATTGTCCAATAGTTCAAAGCCTACATTTGAAACTTCTATACTGATTTTTTTGTTTGTTTTTAATTTTAAAGATGCGTGTACAATTCAGGGTTAGGTATACCAATGTTCATTATGCAAGTACCCTTGTGATGAGGTGTGCCCAGCCTACCCTGGAAGTTTTCCATTACTGCTAATCCCTTTCTTATAGTATTATGATAATTGTTCAAGGTTCACTTATGAGTGGGAACATGTGGTACTCAGTTCTGTGTGTCTGTGATAGATCACTCAGTATTATAGACTCTAAATCCATTCAAGTTGCTGATAATTTCATAATTTTGTCTTTCTTTATGACTGTGTAATATTCCATCATGTATATGTACCACATTTTTTAATCCAGTCCTCTTTCAATGGACAGCACAGTTGGTTCCATGTTTTTGCTGTTGTGAATGATGCTGCAATAAACATGCATGTGCAGGTATCTTTTTCATAGAGTGATTTGAGTTCCTCTGGGTATATTCCCTGTAGGGAGATTGCGGGGTCTTATGGAAGGTTGATTTTTAGATCTTTTAGAAATCTCGCACTGTTTTCCACAGAGATCTTACTAGTTTACAGTCCCATCAACATTGTAGAAATGTTCCCTTTCCCCTTCATCCTCTCCAGCATCTGTTGTTTTTTGAGTTATTGATGATGGCTATCTTTTCTGGAGTTAGGTGGTATCTCAGCGTAGTTTTAATCTGCATTTCTTTGATGACTAGTGAGTCTGAGCATTTTTTCATGTATCTGTTGGCTGCTCATATGTCTTCTTTTGAGAAGTGTCTATTCATGTCTTTTGCCTACTTTTAATAGGGCTGTTTCTTTTCCTTACAGCTCGTTTCAGTTCCTTGTATATCCTAGATGTCAGGCCTTTGTCAGGTAAACAGTTGGCAAATATTTTTTTCCCAGACTGCGGTCTGTCTCCCTGCTCTCTTGATGATTTCTTTGACTTTGCAGAAGCTTGTCAGTTTGATGAGTTCCCACTTGTTTATCTTATCTCTTATGGCATGGGCACTTGGGGTTTGGATTAGGAATTGGTTGCCAGTTCCAATTTCCATAAGGATGTCTCCTGTATTTTCTAAGATTCTTGTAGTTTCAGGTTTCAAATTCATTTGATTATTTATTTATTTATTTATTTATTTATTTATTTATTTATTTATTTATTTATTTATTTGAGTTGGAGTCTCACTCCGTGGCCCAGACTGAAGTGCAGTGGTATGCTTCCCGCCACAGCAGCCTCAACCCGCTGGGCTCTGGCGATCCTTCCGCCTCAGCCTTCCAAGTTGCCAGAATTACAGGCACGCGTTACCATGCCCGGCTAATTTTTGTTTTATTGTAGAGATGCGGTCTCACCAAGTTGCCCGGGCGGGTCTTGAACCCGCGGGCTCGGGCAATCCACTCACCTCGGTCTCCCGAAGCACTGGGGTTACAGGCTGAGCCACCGAGCTCGGCCTTGATTTTTTTAAATAGTGGAAATTAGATACCCACAACAGAGTTTTTCTCTCTCTTAATTTACCTTGATTACATTATGAAAACATTCTTTTTTTAGCTCCTGTTTCATAGATAAGGGTATGAGATGTAATACATATTGGAAAATTCAGTATTAGGAAACAGTTTTCTGCTAAATCATATAAAGTCAAGAATGCTCACAATTCCTATATCCCCATGAAACATTATCCTCCACATCTCTTTGTCTTTCTCTTGAATAAGGCCTCTGTGACAGCATGGACTTTTTAATGGCAACACGATATACTTTGAATTATACAGAACAGGTTTTGTTTTTTAAATAACATGACATTTTAATAGTTTGCATTATTATAATTCACTTTATTGCGAGTTCTTGTTTTGGATGTTTTAGGCATTCGAACACTTGAAAAAATAATTTTCCTCTGTAAGAACACAAGAGCTCACTTTTTTTCCAAATGGAGTTACAGTTTATGGGTTTTTATCACCTCCTTTTTATTTCCTTTCTTTCTTTATTTCCCTTTCTTTTCCTTTATTTATTTATTTTCTTTTGGACAAGTTCCTCAGAAAAGCCATAAATCATTGTACTGTATCATTGCATCTTATCCTAGTTCACTAAATGATTTTGTGTGGAAATGCTTTCTCCTATTTTTATATTTTCAATGATTCCCGTTACTTTTTAAAAATAAATAGTACTTTAATTATGTATAAGTAAAATGGCACTAACTATAAAGACATATAGTCATACTTTAATTCTATTCACATAGTTCTGTTTTATTTTATTCTTTCTTTCTTTTTAGTATTAGCAAATATATTACCCTTTAAAATTATATAAAACGCTACACTTCATAATTATTTTCTCCCCAAACTGCGACATGCATCTCATTTGCTTCCATAAGTTTTTCGTTGTTCTGTATTAGAATTCATAATTAGATATATTATAGTAATTCAAAGTCTATGCAAAGAGTATTAGGTAAATTATAAAACTGGTATATCAAGTAAGTTTATTTTACATTATAAATGTTAACTATAATTTTCTTAAATGAATTATATTCATTTATTATTTCAAATACATATATTTCAAAATGTTCAGAGTCCTACATTTTGACACTTGTAATGCTAATATTAAATGTATGTTTTCTAATAAAATTAGGATTACAAAGATTAGCATTAAAAAGTTGCAATTTGTTCCTGTGCCAATTAATATTGACACTCCATCTTCTCCTAAGATAATTTTTCTCTTCAATAGTGACTTACATAGCATATAAATTACTTATTGAATTTCCATCACAATTCATATTCTATTTGATTTACTAAGAAAAAAGTATAATTACATAAAAGTATACTTTGGTCTATTATTCTATCTTAGGAATTTTTGCTGTTTGAAGATAAATTAATACAATGTATGATTTTTGGTATAGGGTACAAAAATTTACTGTGATAAAATCCCAATAATCTATTGGCATTAACATCTAATAGTCATTATTTAATTATTTAGAATATTTTTATATTTATTTAGAATTCTTATTCTAAATCTATTATTCATTTAGAGTATTTAATGTAAATGCCATTTGCAACCATCATGACTTTGTTTTTAAGATGGTTTTGTTATTTAATTTTTGTATGATTCTCAGATGTTGAATTTTCTATAAAGTTTGCTAATCAACTACATATCATATGCATATTTCTTATACATCGTTGCCTCTTTTATAGAAAAATAAGTATAATAAATTAAACTAGAACTAAAATTTCATTACTCTACTACTAATTAATTTAAGGAGTTATTAAAGACTTTGTCATTTTTCTGTGGCACAATTTTTATAAATTAAAAGAAAACTTGAAAAAATATATATCTGTTGCCTTCATTATACTGGGTAAGAAATGACAGAACAGTTAAAGCCTGGGCTCTGATTCCAATAAGGAGATTTAAACAGAGTGATAAAGATTCAGCAGAATGAGTTTTTCATTTTCAGTCTGAAATTCAATTAGTGAGTTAATGCTACATATTCAAGATTTTAGGTGTTTTGCCCTTGTTTCCAAAGGGAAGACCTTACTACAGCCAGAAAGAAAAGCCAAGCACAGAAAAAAGTAGACAACTCAGAATGTAGAAAGAAGAACTAAAGTAATTGACAACAGTATACTCCTAAAGATGAACATATTGGACAATGTTAACACCCACAAGGATGAACCAAGCATTGAGATGTGCAGAGCACACTGGAGAAGGTACATGAAAGAAGCCCTGCTAGAATGAACTATGCAGAAATGCATCAAGAGTGACAATAACAGCCTATAGCAAGCAATTGACCATATCAGTGCAGGACAACTGGGGACATTTGAAACATATCCAGCAAAAACATGGAACATCTTGACTGGACCAAAATAAAGATTTTCCCTTCATTTATTAGTAATTGTAAGTTGGCTATCAGAATAGAATAAATTGTGACTCTATTTACTTTGTATATTTATTTATATAATAATATATATTAAAATATGTATATTTCCCATCATGGAGTATAGTTTGGTTATTTTCCATGAATGTGTTTATTATCTACAAAACATTGTTTTAATTCTTGCAAGTATTTTATATATAGGCAATTAAGTTGAATTTATTATTATGAGTTTTAAAATCAAGTGAGCAAAAAAGAAATAAGTAGAACCATTTGCAAAATCCTGTCATTGTAAGACTCATTTCTGTTTGGATCCCTTACGGTGCCTATTTAAAGACTATGATTAATTTTGGTAAAAGGAACACTGTGAAAATAATAAATGAAAGAAGAAATGTGTACAGACACTGATAACAAAAAAAGTAGAATTATATTCAAGTCTAATTATTTCATTCACTACCCCCTCCCAAAGTGATTGTTGTTGGTTTTTTTTCCTTCTTTTCCAGTGGCGTCTCTGCAAAGTGATCTTGCCAGTGACACCATATTACACAAAACTGTCTGTGGAAAAAAAGAAAAAGTTTCAAGGATTTGCTCTTTTGGGTTGTGAATTAGCTCTTTTGAAATAACTATTGACAAAGCCACAAACATACTGGCCAATTGAATTGTGTTATATGATATGAAGCAAGTAATTTACTTACTACCTTACTAGACTATCTTTTCACTCTTTCTTATAAAACATGATTGCTTGGTAATCAGCATTTCTAAAACAGTCCTGAGAAGAAATAATATTGCATCAAGAAAAAGACAAGATGCATACCTAGCATTTAATGAAGTAATTTAATGGCCCGCCTGGGCAGCAAGGCCTCATCTCTACAATAAATCAAAAAATCAGCCGTGCATGGTAACGCACGCCTGTAATTCCAACTACTTGGAAGGCTGAGGCAGAAGGATCGCCGGAGACCAGCAGGTCGAGGCTGTGGTGGC
>NW_007246477.1:399429-418709 GCF_000164805.1 Carlito syrichta
CAACTCAAAAAAAAAAAAAAAAAGGGGTTTTTTTTCTGATTGTGAGGAAGAAAATCAAGCCCAATATTCTACTCCAGTAGTCAACTCTCTACATGAATTCTCACTGCAGTTAAGATCTCACTCAGGCAAAGGTAGGTTAACTGCCTTTAACCACTTATGCTCTCCTTTCATGACGAAAACACAAAAGCAAAGCTCAGATCTCCCACAGTTTTAGGAAAGAGAAACATTCTTTTTTTGTACAATTAAAGAAATATCTGAAATTGTAAAGTATCATGGAAGTTTTAATAGTTACTATTGTGCTATTGTGCTATTACAGCTAGCAAGTGTATTAAGTGAAAATTACTCAAAAATAAGGAATAATTAATAGATAAATTAGAAAACCATGCCAATGCAAACTTGTAAATAGTCTAAAAAAATGATGGAAAAAACTTCCAAACACATGTTTGAGTTTATTATAGATAAGGGTGTGGAAACTTAAGGTATAAAAGTTATTATAAGGCAATGAAACTTGACAATGATATTTCACAGATGTTGTAAGTCTCCACAACAAAGAGCTCATCAAACTGATTTGAAGTACTTTAATAACTGATAAGCACATCCTAGTGAGATAAGACGGACTTT
The DNA here is from genome assembly GCF_000164805.1 of Carlito syrichta. Taxonomy (NCBI): domain Eukaryota; kingdom Metazoa; phylum Chordata; class Mammalia; order Primates; family Tarsiidae; genus Carlito; species Carlito syrichta. The sequence goes on from NW_007246477.1 coordinate 400,051, forward strand.
AGAAAGATAGAAGGTAAAAGGAATGATCTAGAAGAGTACAGTGAACTATGCAAATAATCATGTTCAATATTAAGTTGAATTTTTACAGAAAAATAATTCTGGAGAACATTGCAACAAGAGTATTATTACAACAAAATTATATATTATTTATTGTGTATATAAGATCTTAGATAAGATGCGGGGAATAGAGAGACAAGCGCTCACCAATTATTGTCCAGTGAGAAGAGAAAGCATATAAACAATCACAGAAATAAACATGCATGCTTAGAAACTGATACTGTCAGAAATAAAGAAAACCAGTGTTCTGCGATAAAAGGGACTCATTTTGTTGAATCGTGGAAGACTTTTTTTAGAAACTGACTTTTAAGCCAAGACCTCATTGATAGGTATGAATTAGCTAGGCAAAATAATTTTGATCATGCAGAGCTAAAAAGGAGCTGAAAATGGAAAAGTGTATTTGTAGCAAAGAGAGATGAAAGTGTAAAGGTCTAAACATTTTCCACACACAATCTGACTGAAGAGTAAGTGGAAAGTAATGAGTGAGAGGAAGAATGACTACAGATAAAGTTAGAAGAACATCATGAGGGCAAGATTAGATTTTTAAATGTTGGATTTCTCTTGCCCATGCTAGCTCTGGCATGTCTTTCTTTCCTTTCTCTCTTCTTGTTCTAATAAATTTTGTTTTAAAATTTTTTTTTAATTTAAATGTTATACTGAATGCAATGTAAAGTTATTAAAAATTTAACTAGTGGAAGGCTGAGGCAGGAGGATTGCCAGAGCCCAGCAGTTCGAGGCTGCCGTGGCCGGGAGCGGCCACTGCACTCCAGTCTGGGCGACAGAATGAGACTCCAACTCAAAAAAAAAAAAATTTTAATTAGAGAAATTGCACCACTTGATTTATATTCTAAGATCCTCTTGGCTGCTATGAGTAGATTGGATTGGTTGGGAATGAGAGCAAAAGAGCAGTTACTATAGTAGATAAGACAAGAAATTATGACTATGAAGGGGGATTGGGATGGAAATGAAGGTAACGTCAAATATGAGATGTTATTTTAAAGACAAAATTAGAGGAATTTAGTACCCAATCACATGTGAGGGTTGCTCTACTTTCTTCCTTGAGCAGGTGGTGGATCGTAGTATCATTAATCGAAACAGTGAGAAATCAAAGAGGAGTAGGTTTGTTAAGAGAGAGTTAATTTTGATCATATTGAACTGAGATGCTTAAGATAAATCCAAATGTAGATGTGTAGTAGAATGCATTTGAGGTCTGGAACTCAAAAGTGAAACCAGGACTGGTGCCATACTTTTAGGAGATGTAAACATATAAGTGATTTCTACAGGCATGGGGCCACATGGGGTAGACAAAGTAAGTGTATATTACATGAGAGAAACAAACAAACAAAATACTATACAAAGATCTCAGATTGTGTAAAAGATTATTAGTCAGAAAAGGAGAAAACATAATGAAGAAAATTAAACTCAGAAAATATGATATCATGAATTGGAGATTTTTTTAGCACAAATATACTAGCCAAATTCATCAAATATTGATGAGAAGCAGAGTAGTACAAAGAATAAGAAATACCTATGGATTTGATTACATGGAGGTAATTATTGACCATAACAAAAGCAAAGAACAGAGTTTGAACCAACAAAACTTATTACATGTTTCGATGATAAAGACCTGTCTAAAAAAATCAACATAACATCCCTGAATTACCTTAAAGAGCAAACGAATTATGTACTTTATGTATGTACAGGAGGTCACTGTATTTAATTTTCTACTTAATAGGTCAATTAAAATTAAAATCCACATTTTCTTAAGCTATTATGCCTAATATCATATTTTAAATGTATAATTTTTATTTTGTATTCCCATGTAATTGCCCAGGAAAAATAAAAAGTCTCAGTATTCTAGCTATACTAAAAGAGAAGAAAAAGAAAATAATAAGAACTTGACAAAGACTGATATAAATAGTAAAAAGAATGAAAGTCAATAAGTATTTGTTATGCAAGTTTTATATATTTTGAAGTTTACTTCTTATTTTACAGATAAGACATTTAAACTAACAAAGTAACAGTCTCTTATTAGCCTATAATATTGCAAAAACAAAACAAAATTTTCTGTCCTATTCTAGCAGAAAAAACCCTCTGAGTTCAATAAGTATTAATAATAAATCAACCTAAAATTAGACTTCTACAAACATAAAAAATAATTACATGCCATGTTTCTCAGTTCATTTGGACTGCTTTAACAACACACCATAGAGGGAATAATTTACAGACAACAGAAGTTTATTGCTCACAGTTTTGCAAGTTAAAAAGTTCAACATCAAGGTGCTACTGATATAGATTTTTTAAGTTAGTCTGAGCTTTGAGAATGTCAGCTCAATAGGTTGGCCAGTCGAGCCCCAGAGAGTGTCAGCTTGATGGACTGTCAAGCCTAGCTCCAGAAGTGTTGGCTGTAATGGGCTGGCAAGCCATGCCCTTAGAGTGTCTCAGAATATATGTCTAGAATGTATGCCTTTCATAAAATCCCTCTATTTGATTATGACTTCTAACAGAATATGACAAAAGTGATAGGATACCACTTCCATGGTAGAATACTGTGAGAAAATAAAACCTTCCTAGATTTCTTAGTGTGTAAGTAAAAAGCTTTACCCTGAGAGTAACATGTTCACATACCATGATAATTAAATCTGTAGCCATTTGTCTAGTTAATTGTTCTAATTCAAAAGAATTATATAACTTATTTCTTGGTTAAATTTGTAACGTGCCAGGAAAGACTGCAAAGGCTGTCATCCAAAGGTTTATATTTCAACAAGGAGACCCAGGATCTTGGAGACTTCTCTTGGTTGAACACAAGACACAAGGGTTATCTGTCCCATAGAGAGATTTAATTTATAGAACAAAGGGCAGAAGAAAGGAAAACCCTTTTTCTGGAGCTGAAAGGAGAGAGGAAAAGAAGGTACCTCCTTGCCCTTTACTACAAAGAACAGTCATTTTCTATTTTTTCCTTTCTTTTTTTCTTTTTTTGAGAACAATCATTTTCAACTCCCCTCATTATGTTGGGGGTGGCAAGATCAAGTGCTTCTTCCCTTATGACAATTGACATAGCTGTCATCTTATACTCCTAGGGATAAGGACTAGGACACATGGGTGCCAATACTACTATTTGCTGTGAATTATTTAATAAGAAATCTGTCACTGGTTCAGAGCATCTCATGCATGCATTTAGGAAAAAATCAAGAAAAATGAATATTAAAAACCCAGTGGTTTCATAGGATTGTAACTTCCATCTGTCTGCATTCTTTATTGATTTCTCAGCTTGCACACTTTGACAAAAAAAAAAAAAGCAGCCATATCGGAGAAATCTATGAAGCACACAGTAGAAGGAAATCTCCAGGACAAAGCCAGCTAAGAGCTGAGTGACACTCACTGTCCAACAAACTGCAGGAAATTGAATTTTGTCAAAACTACAGAGCTTAGAAGCAGACCTTAGACTCAAGCCTTTATAGCACACTCCAGTGTTAGTGAACACCTTGATTACAGCTTTGTGAGAGACACTGAAGCAGAAGATCCAGTCAAGCCATGAGTGATTCCTGACTTAAAGACATAGTGAGATAATCATGTGTTGTTTTAAACAACTAAGTGTTATAATGCGTTCCTGAGCAGTAGAGAACTAATACAATGACCTCAAAATCTAAAGTACAAATATTGAATAATTTCATTAGTGAAAGAGATCTATATATTTTATACAATATGAATTGTGTATTGTAGATTGCCAATTTTTAAAAATAAATGATGGAAGTTTTCTCGTGGGAGAATTCTCCCTTTTTAAAAAGTTTTTGTAAGCTGAGCTCAACCTGTAATCCCATGCCTTAGGAGGCTGAGGTTAAGTGGATTGCCTGAGCCCACGTGTTCGAGACCTGCCTGGGCAACTTGGCGAGACCTCATCTCTACAGTAAAATAAAAAAAATTAGCCGGGCATGGTAGCGCGCGGCTGTAATTCCGGCTACTTGGAAGACTGAGCCGGAAGGATGACCGGAGCCCAGCAAGTCGAGGTTGCAGTGGCCGGGAGCAGCCATTGCACTCCAGTCTGGGTGACAGAGTGAGACTCCAACTCAATAAATAAATAAATAAATATAAATAAAAATAAAAAGTTTTTATAAAATAAAATATTTTGCTAAGGTTATTTATAAATGTAAACAAATTTTAAATATAATGTTTCAGGGAACACTTCTGCATTGTTGGCAGGAGTACAAACTAGTACAACTTCTGTGGAAAACAGTTTGGTGATTCCTAAAAGATCTAAAAATCAACCTCCCATATGACTCTGCAATCCCCCCACTGGGAATATAACCAGGGAAACTCAAATCACTCTATAAAAAAGATACCTGCACACGCATGTTTACTGCAGCATTATTCACAATAGCAGAAACATGGAACCAACCATGCTGCCCGTCAAAAGAAGACTGGATTTAAAAAATGTGGTACATATACATGATGGAATATCACGCAGCCATAAAGAAGGACAAAGCTATGAAATTTACATCAACTTGAATGGATTTAGAGTCTATAATACTGAGTAATCTATCGAAACAAAGAACCACTGTTCTCAGTCATAAGTGGACCTTGAATAATTATCATAATACTATAAGAAAGGGATTGGCAGTAGTGGGAAACTGCCAAAGGAGGGGGTGGCGAGATTGGAAGCTGTGGGAAACTGCCAGGGCAGGGGGCACACCACATCAACAAGGGCACATGCATAATGAACATTTGTATTCCTAACCCTGAATTGTACCACACATCTTTAAAATTTAAAATTAAAAAATATATATACAATATTTCAGAGTAAAGGTATTAGAAAACAATTGAAAAACACTGAAACATACCTCTTTTTTAAAAAAAATCACTATTTTTCTTTTTAATGTATTATATTTTATGTTCTTTTTTATTTTAAAGTTATGGGGAACAATTCAGGATTAAGTATGCAAGTGGTCATCATACAGGTAAAGTTTGGGCCTTAGTGAGGTCAGACTATATCCTCAGAGGGTGTTTATTTCATGAGTAACTTAAATATAAAATGTCTTCAGCTAAACTAAAATAATACTCAAATGTCTGAAGTAGCTAAAGGAGTATTAGAAGGGTGTGATTTGGAAAAAGTAAAATCCCCCTTGCAAATTTAGCATATCTGTCCAGTTTTTTATCAAGCAAGAACAGTCCACGTATTGCTTAAAGGCATATATGTAAGCCTCAGGCATACACAATACATATTATTTTACAGTTTGGAAGAAAAATAAAAATTGTCACTAGGAAGACTGCCACTAGCAAAAGAAAAATAAAGCTTTATAAAATATAAATTACAGTTTTCAAACTCCTCGTGTGAATTTTATCATATAAAATATGAAATAGCTAGAGATAAAAATGTAGCAACTTCAAATTCTTGTCAAAGATGGTGTGTGTATAAATAAATATAAATGTATAACTATAGAATAAATTTTGTATTATAGATTACAGATTATAGATTATATTTGAAGATATCATTTTTATTGTATAAATGTACTATTGAGCATAAGGAAAACCAAGCATGAAAAGCAGATAAAATACAGAGGATATTGAAGAATATGTTTTTAACTTATCTAAAATCTTATTACTTTTTATTCTCCGTTGCTATAAAAATAATGTATTTTACATGAACATGAAGCAGCACAATAGAAATAGTAAATAATACATAGTGTCTTTTCAAGATGGCTGTTTGCTTTTTGCAATTATGTGCTGGAAGCATTTAATACGTAAACAATTAAAGCCATGGAATCCACTCCAAAGTGTGGTTAGAGAAAGAAAGAAATTTATGGCATGTATACTTATTTATAGGAAAATATAATAATATATTTTTTGAGAAATACCAACAAAAGAATACATGATTTTCTGGGTGTTTGTAAAAGCACATTTAAGCAACTGAAAGTAAATTCTGTGGATATTTCAACAATTGAAAGAAAGTACATATGATTTTTTTGTTACATACAAGGGGAGACCCCCAAAAATCAGAATTTATTTATTAAAAAATAGTGTATTTATTCTTACATATTTAAGTTTGCCACCTTCAAAGTACCCTCCATTTGATGCAATATACCTCTCAAGACACTTTTTCCACTGCTCAAAACAGTTTTGAACTCTTCAATTTTGAGATGTTTTAGTACTTCTGCCAGTTTTTGTTTCACCTCTTCAACATCAAGAAAACCTTTCCCTTTGAGGACTTTTTTCTTCTTCCAAGGAAACAACACCAGCGAAAAATATCTCTGATGAAATGGAGTAAAAAGGGAAGATGGGGCATGGGTGTCATGTGAACACAGCATGGTGTGGTCAGATGTCTGCTAAATCATCCATGATGAAATGAACAAATATGTTAAAAGAATCTCCAAAAAAATTTTTTACTTCAGTCAAATGCAGTCTCTCACAACAATGCAAGTTAGTATACTGATTTGGATGAGTTTCTAGAACACCTACTTAGCAAGGGAAGCCTACTACAAGGGGTCTACACTCCAAACAATAATTGTTTTTGTTGGATCCCTCTCATATATGAAGGTAATATTTTCCATTGTACACAACCAGTACCTTTCAGACACCCATATTAAAATTTCATATAATAAAATTAAGAAAAATACTTCTTGTTTATGTTTTACAATTTTAAGTAAGAAAGTGATGTCAGTTAATTTTTGTTATTAAAGGTAACTTGCATACATGTGGAGAATGAATGACTTGGACAGTGACCAAAAAGTAGCAGATCATGTGTTAGGAGTTTACTGGTGAGGTTTAGAAGAAAAAAATTGTGTTAAAATTAGTAAGAACAAAGCAAAAAGAGAGGAGAAAAGAGATTCTGGTATCTAATATGGGTAATACAACCAGCTGGATTTCCAATATGAGGAGTGAAAGAAAAAGATAAATTAAGCCTGACACTGGTTTTTGGTTCAAGTAGACAGAAGAATAGTGACATTTGCTGATATTAGAATCATTGATAAAGGAACTGAATTTTGTTTCTTGGTTGGTGTGACAGAGTGTATTTTCCAGAAATGATTATACCAACATTTGTGATACCAAAGGTACTTCCAGAATCTTGTAACTTCCCATCTAGAGGTAGAATTTATTTCCCCTTCTTTGAACCCAGTTGGATGGTTGTGACTTCATTGACAAATAGAATGCAATATGCAATGGAAATTGTGCTGCATGACTTCTCAAGCTAGGTCATAAAAAGGCAGTTTTACTTACAGGAGGCTCACCCTGGAAGCCTGTCATCAAGTTGTATGGAAGCCAAGGATACATCAAAAGGACTGTGTAGGAGTTTAAACCGACATCCCCAATTAAAGTTTCAGCTGAAAGCCAGCATCGACCAAATGACATAAGAGTGAATGGGCCTTCAAATGATCCCAGGTCCCAGTCTTTTGAATGACCTTAGCTGATAGTAAGTGTAACAGATGCAAGCTATTATTACTACACACTGCCTAAAGTGCATACTTACAAGCAAAATATATGTCATCATGCTTTAAACCACCATGTTTTGGTGTTATCTGAGTTATTTGTTGGAACAGTTGGTTGGCTGGTGTTTTCATTATTATTATTGTGTATGTGTGTGTGTGTGTGTGTGTGTGTGTGTGTGTGTGTGTGTGTGTGTGTGTATGTATGTGTGTGTGTGTGTGCGCGCGCATATGGTAATGCGCACTTGCATGTGCTTTTGGGGAAAAAGAGTTTTTGCATCTAATCAAAAGTTCGAACATAGATATAAAAAGAGATACAAGTTAGTTTGTCAAATATGAAATAAGATACATGAGTTCAGAGTTCAAAAAACCTTTAGTACAGAAACATAAATACAAAAGACATGAGTACAGATTATAAATAAAATCACCTAGAGATACAATGTAGATAAGTTAATTTTTTTAAATAGCTAAAACTTATAAAAAGTAATTGTGCTAAATCATCAAAATTACTGCTTTGGTCTTCAACATCATCAGGCTTTAGGTGTGAGGTATTGGCACCCAATATATTTCTGCATTGAGAATAATAAAACAATAACATAGATCATTTATTTAGTTTACTTCATGCCAAGTATCGTACTAAAGAACTAAACTATACATATATGATGCATTTTTGTCATCAGATCAAAACTATGAATGATTTTTTTAAAATTTTCTCTTATTTAAGAGATGTAGAAATTAGGCTTAAAGGAGGACAATAACCAATTCAGAGACACATAACCAGCGACTGGAAAAAATCTTAGTTTTGGCTTAATTTTGAATGACTTCAATTAAACTATTTTCCCCATATAAAAATTTTAATGTGTTCATATCTAAAAGGAATTTCTTATGACCTATTTTTATATATGTTTCACTCCATAATTTTTATACATTTTGTTAATTGTAAAAGTTTAAAAAATGCTTTTAGAATGTAGTCTATAGCTATGGTCTATAGCTTCTCGTACCATGTTAATTTTTTTTATTTTCTCTCAATCGCTTCATTATTTTGAAACTCGAATTCCCTTAATGACTAGTTACTTTTTAAAATTTTGAAACAATGCCTTTAGGGAAGTTTGGAATATATAGATATTTTTCAATAATAAATAAAAGTAATACTACCACTTCTATCTTGACATTATATTGTATTTTTAATTGCTTAAAGAAAAAATGTAGACCTATATATTGTAAATCTGAGAATTTATTATTGATTAAAAAATAGAATATAATGCTCTGAAATCAGACAAATATTAATTTGTAGTCAAAAAAACAAGTTTGATACTCAAATACATCAGTTACAAAAATCCCTATTGTGTTAATTTATAATAACAAGGACATTTTAAACAAGAAAAAATGTTAACGACAAGACATCCACATTTTTCACATCCTTTCAAAGACTACAATCTCTGACTACATGAAATTATAAGAGTATATCTGTCTCTCCACTACCCGTCCACAGTTGCAAGGAATAAAAAAAAAAAAATCGCTATATTTAAAATGTAGAATTCTCTTTTTATTTACTTCTTTCTAAACTCCAACTTTATATTCTGGTTAGTGCTGAGTTTTAATAATTTTTTTACCCTACGCTCATATAAATATAATGCTTACTAACGTTTTGAAAGCAATCAATTTCTGTTCTTCTGGTTCAATACTTTTAAGCATCTCACTCCTCATAAGAAAACATCAAGGGCTAAGCTATAAAATTGGTTTCAGTAACTAATTATTGAAACTTTCTGGGTTTGAACTTATAGTCTAAGTCTAAGCCACTCAGCAATTTACATTGCTCTACAACAGCTCCAAAGGGTTAAAGTTTTTACTTTTACATAAGTTATAGTCTGTTTCCCTGAAAAATTTTTAGATTTCCAATTATAGTTTCATTGAATTCCACATCTTACTCTTCCAAATTTTGATTTGAGGGAAACAATGCAGAGTGGTAAATATATATAATTTAATTGTATTTTTTTTTATTAGGAATTTGTTAGAAGATAGGAAAACTCCCAGCAGTGGAATGGGACCCTGAAAGAGGGGAGACTTAATTATATTTTTTAAGCAAAGTATTTTTTGTAATTGCTTATTTATTCTAGTGGTTTTTTTTTCTCAGTTATGGTTCATTTATACTTATCACATATGCAGTCTTTATATGAGATAGAAAAGATTAGTAAAAAAGAGTCATAGATGTGATATTCTGGGGAAAAATGCTATGATGTTTCTCTCCTATTGTATTATGCTTTTGACTTTGGGAGACAGAACAATGACTGTTTAATGGCTTAAAAGAGAGGAGAAAAAAATACACAGAAAAGTTGTAGCAATACAACATCAAAATAAATATTGATGAACACAAAAGAAACCTATTGATTTCTCCACATGATGTCAAATGATGATACTGATGGGCTTTTTTTTCCACTAAATTATCTGAATTCTGGTTCATAGGTATAATAGCTTCTATATTACAAATAACTCATATCAATTTGTTTAGCTAGCTATTAATAATCATGTATAAATATAAACAAAATTTAATCAATTTATTTGATTTTTCTTGAAAAATGTATCAAGCATTTTATAAAGCTTAAAGATCCATTTAAAATTTTAAAAAATCCTATTGCTTATTTTATATATTCACCATAGTATATGCTACAATTCATTTAAATAAGAATAATTATTCTCATGCTTGCAATAACTTCAATAAATTCATACTATGTATTATCATCTTCCTTATGTCTTTCTTATTTATACACATACAAAATTAGCTTGAAGTTATGAAAAAAATTGATACATCTAAAGATCTCAATATAAAGAAGCTGCAAAAAAAAGCAGCCTACACAACCAATAAATAAGCTAAGTTGTCTAATATTAAATTATTTTCATAGACTTACAGATCAAAACAGACTTGGCTAAAATTTTCTGGGGAATTATCAAAATCTTCAGTTGCTTTGTAATACTTCTAAAACCAACAATTCCTGAAAGACAAAGTATAAATTTAGGTCTTAAAATTTTAATTTGACATTTTCAGATTTCAATAGGTACAGGTAGGAACTGATTCTCTAGATTCAATTAAGAGCAATGACCGATTCCCCATACATGTGACCCACATTGTGCTTTATTTCTGACAATAATATGATTTGTAGCAATACAACATGATGTCAGAGATTATGGATTTTGGACTTGGTCAGACTTAGCATTCAGAGTCATTGTTTCAGTTTTCTAATTTCATATGCTTAAAACAATTTACTTATCTTCAGCCATCCACTCAGTTATCTATACTTGGAACTTTGTATTGATTTGGAATCATTCCCAAGATTCCTGACATCACATCCACCAGCAAATTTTCTTCCTTTTGTATTAGGAATGTCTCTTGAATCCTTCCCTTTCCATAAATATGAATTTCTTCTGTCACTACACTGTCAAGGCTCTTGTCACCACAAGTCTAGATTGCTGCAGTCGGTCCCCAAACCGCCTCTTTCTATATGGTAGATTTGGTCCTTGTTCCTAGTTTTTCACTCCTTCCCTGAATCACAGTTATACTGCCACACTTTCTGCCTTATGAAATTGTAGCACCACTAGAATGGATAAAGAATATGCTCCCATCACACTGATGCTAACCTTGACGAATAAAACGTGGAAGTGACAGTAACTATGTCTATGTTGAGATTTTAAGGGTAAGCAGTTGTATTCTCTTGTGCTTGTGCCATCACCATGAAGAAAATTGTCTCTAGTAGACACTGGTACCCTGTTGTGACACTTGCAAGGAAGTCCAGAACCCAATCTGTAGTCAATGGCAAGCCCCAAAATATGCAATCTGAAGACAAGCTGTCTCAGTTGACATGTGGAGCTATTAAGGTGAGAGGCTATAAATGTTTTTTGTTGTGAGCCACTAATGTTTTGAGGCTCTTTGTTATATCACAAAAACTGACTATTACTCTGCCTTTAGACTTTTTTCCTATGATCAAATGCACCCCTACCAATTTTAACCTCTTGTAATGTTACAGGAACCTTTCCTTTTACTGCTCAAATGCTTTATTATTCCCAATCACCTAATGAAAAACCAAAACAATTTTACCTCACTGTTCACAACTGAGCTACTACTTATCTTTCCTGATATAAGCTTAGGTACACCTAAAATTGAACCTATTCATTTTAGCACACTGATTCATTCATTGTTCCAAAAGCATTTGTCACCTATTTCCTGGTCTGCTCTGTAACTCAGCACTTACCTATTTTATTAAAGTGCCTTGCCATTGTCTCTCAAGTGATAAACATTTTAAAGTTTGAAAATTATTTATAAAAGTTGCTTCTCATGCAGAACATCAAAGGTGTTTTGTGACTTTGTATTAGAATTAGGCTGTTGACATCTGTATAAGGACTAAATTAAGATGTTATCCCCTGCCCTTCACTCCTGAACTTCTGTAAGATACAAATATTAAGCGACCTTTCATTATGGTTTAAATAGCTTCCACACACATAGCATGTTTAGGCTTCTCTAGGTAGACACCATTACCTTAACTATTCTTACCAAGTTTGCCTCCATGTTTAAAAAGCAATAACAAAGCTCTATATCTCAAGTGAAAATAGGAATAACATAGAAGATAAAACCCATGCATTTACTCTTAGTCCTGAAGATAATGTAGCATGATATTATTTGTCTGTTTTCACTTATAATTCTAAGTATTTTTATTCTCATTGCTTTTCAGTATTTGGATCCATTCTTAAGACTCGCCGTCTATATAACACTCCCTGCACATCTTCATTGTTTTCTGCTAAACCTCAAAGACACACCCAACTTCCCTGGTCATGAGTATTCTCTCTTATAAAATTCCCTTCCTTGTTGGAATAATTCCTTTTATACTCTATCTTTTGTGAAAATTTACTATTTATATTTATGTATTCAAATTTCCCAGCTATACAGTGACAATTGAAGAGTCAAACTAGATGAGTTCTCTATAACTCTAAAACTTAAATGATATCTTGAATATTGTAGGCAAAATAGTAGAGGAGAAAGAACACAGGATTTGTACACATAATGACCTAAGGACAAAATATGACCCTACCAAATTCTAGTGATTGTAGTGCGAGTTATTAAACTCTTTACACTCTAGATTAATTTTATTTGAAAGGGGGGGAAATTGGGAGAGTGGCTGTGCAAGTACTAATACTTAACAAATTTGAGACAAAGCACTTAGTTACCAATTCTGCTTCACTCAAACTTTAAAATATCTGAAGATATTTACATGCAAGGTCTGATTTATTCTGGAAGCACCCATATGTACCAGATTGTTCCAATTTATGATTCATATCTATTATGTTTATCATTTTTCAAACTGCTTTTCACCAGAATTTTAGTTTCCCCATTGCTAACCCTAGCAAGTCCAATAAAAATTCAAAGAACTCATTCCCAACTGGACTGCCCCTAGAAATACAAAGAAGATAACTTAGCATGATGGTATGAGCTTAGAAACTTAGAGAGTGAAATATGTCAAATTGTGAGAAAAATTGAAAGGGAAATAAGCACATCATTTTTGTTTGATTTTAATTTAGATGTTCTTTTTGAGTACAGATTAGAATACACAAAAGTTATATTTTATCTAACCAAGTAGCAGCCTGAAAGTCCAATTTAAAGATGGCTGCTTTAAGAAAGCTCTGTCAAATTTTAAAACTCTGAAATTCATAGTGTGATGCTACAGTAGAGATTTGATAGCTCAGACTGCCTGCTAGGCACTCAATAAATATATGACAACAATTGATTAAACTACAGATATAGTTTAATGATTAAGTACCATACACCTCTTATGCCATATCTGTAACAAACAGCTGTTTAGTTACTTCTCAAAAATCACCAATTTTAGCATCAATATGTTGACCACAAGATATGTGTCATTTTCTGAAAACTTGAGGTAAGATTTTCAGTATAAAAATTGAGTTAGTAGTCTCTGATCCAACCTTTCAACTTCTCCCAAGTCTCTTTTAGACAGTATTCTCAGATCCAACTTTTCAACTTGCCTCTAGATGGCCATATATATAGAGGAAAAAACAATTTTATATGATGATGCTGAACCAAGTCTCTAAACTTAACTGCTAAAATTAAAGAAAGACGTCAAAGAATCAAAGCCATGGAGATTCACTGACAAATTCAATTAATTAAACCACATTTGTGCCTATATCAAGTGAAACAAAACACACTTGTAATTTCTTGGAAGTAGATGAGCAGGAAGTTCACAATCAATTTCTTGATCAGATGGCAACAGACCTGCACTCATGTGTGCATTTTGGTGTTGGCCGGATAACCTCATAACCATTTCCTATTAGCAGAGTCTTACTTTCTATATTTATTTGGAAGCTTTCATGCTCGATCAACATTATATAGAAATTTACAGAACACAACACTTCCTTGACAGCAAAATTCCCAAAAAGTAATGCTCTATGGTTGAGAGAACAGAAATGAAAAACAAAAAGAAAACAAAAGGCTACTCTTTCTGGGAATTTTAGTTTTTCATGTATTCAGTTGGGTTAAATCAACAAGTTTTAAATGGAAATCAGGATCCGGTCTCCATGGCTCAGTCTGCAATCCCAGCACTTTGGGTTTCCGAGGCAAATGGATTGCCTGAGCCCGTGGGTTCGAGAACTACCTGGACAAATTGGTGAGACCTTGTATCTGCAATAAATCAAAAATTAGCCGGTTGTGGTACTGTGTGCCTGTAGTTCCAGCTACTCGGAACACTGAAGCGGAAGGATCTCCGGAGTCTGGCAGGTCGAGACTGGGGTGCCCAGGAGCGTGACACTTCACTCCTGTCTGGGCAACAAAGTGAGACACCAATTCTAAATAAATAAATAAATGGAGATCAGGAAAGACATAGCCTTCATCCATTAACACTAAATGTAATTTATGCATGATATGTATGCTAGAAATTTTCCCAGAATTTGTGTAATGTAACTTACCTTCTAGTCATAGCAACGTGATGGCAAATCTATCAAAATCACAAAGAACACTAAACAAAACATTTATTTCATATAGAAAATGTCAATTCTAAACAAAAATAGTTTAAAAATAAATTTGGGGACATTAAAAAAAGGTCTTACAGCACAGAGTAAAAGGACAATACCTTGAAACTAAAAAAAAAAAAAAAAGTATTTATATCAGGAAGAGATATTATAGTGTAACTTTAAGAATTGTTAGAAAACTTTAAAAATTGACCTTAGTAGGTTATAAAGAGATCTGACAACTATGAAATAGGAGCACGAAGCAGAAAGAATAATACTCAAGAGAAAGCCAACATGTGAGAGTCAAAGACAATGCTCTGAACTAAAAAGACAGCTATTTGTTTCGAGGAAGGATAAAATTAAATCTTAAAATATCCAATGAGGTAGTAAGAAAATTATTGACAGTAAACCACCATCAAAGATCTAGAGTAGAAAACAGAGGAAATGTACAAGAAGAAAAACTTATTTAAAACATATGAAAACTAAGAAAGACAGAGAATGGGAATCTGATTTAAAATGTGTATGAGTGTTTACAAAGAATGAGCCAAAACATTAGCTGTAAGAATTATTTAAGATATAGAATTCCACCAACAATTAAGATATATAAATCTGAAACAGAATGTCACTCCAACCTAACAATGAGAAAATTCTGGGTAATTGATAGTGTTTTGAACTCATCAAGGAATTAAGGTGGTAAGGTAAAACTAATTCCAAGGGGTGATAAACCAGTCCATGGGCTAGAGTGACTGTGTGGAATATATAGGTACCCTATGTACAAATAGTTTGTCCCTACTCTGCAGCCCTTTTAACAGCCACTGCCAGGTGTTCATGAAAAAGATGGGGGAAGGGTATGTCAAAATAACTGAGTGAGCTATCTTTTGGGGACTGGCTCTCAAGACCTGCCAAGGTTTGAGAGGAAAGTAATCATACCTAAAGAAACACATCATTGGCTCTAGGTGTGCATAAATGCAAGGTGGTGATAACCCACTGCTCAGCATCAGACTGGAAACCTGCCAGACATCTTTCTGAAACAAAACAAAGGTAAACTGCTTCTAGAGGAGAGGTAAAACATCCACTCATTTTGGAGACCTACCCCAGCTTTGATAGGAAAAGGTGACTGCTGCAGGGAAAAGAGAAGAAAACCCCAGGTCCAAGGCAAAGACTGGCTGCCATGGAATAGAGGGGCAGAAGCTAAAACTATCGGTTGTGGGAGTGGGAGCATATACCCTTTCATCCCTGGTTCTAGGCAAAGGTTGGATGCCTCTGAGGAAAGGATAGAAAAACTCACCCCTTCCCCTCAATTCCACACAGAAAGAACAGGCCAAAGCCATCTGCCACTGGGGCAAAGGCAGGAAACCTGTTTGGGTCCCGGGACTGTACACACTGATAAAGCAAACAACTGTCACCACTAAGGTAAGAGCAGGAAATTCACTCACAGTCAAGAATCTTCTCTGACACAAGAAATATTTTGGATATATATATGAGAATTTGTCATAAGGAAAGGTCTACACATTCAGAGAATGCTTTATTCCTGAGTGTCAGGTACCCAGGGACCTGTCTAAGACTGAGGCAGGAGCTGGAGAACAGAGAAACCACCTTCCCCCTATATAAGACTTGTGTCAAATAGCAAACAACAGCAATCTACCATTGCTGAAGAGCCAAGAGAGAATCCCCCTGTGTGCACAGGTATGCAGAATTTACTGAAAGCAGAAGATGGAGCAATGTATAAAACCATCCAGCATTCTCATATCTGCTGTTATTGGTTAAATTGTGTCCCCCCAAAACTCAAATGTTGAAGTACTAACCTAACCCCAGTATCTCAGAATGTGACAATATTTGAAAATAAGGTCATTGCAGATATATTTATGTAGGTTAAGGTGGTGGTATGCCTGAGGATGGGCCCCTAATACAATGTTCTTTTGAAAAGAGGAAATTTGGAGACAACTATATAGAAAAAGCACCATGTACAGATTGGAGTTATGCTGTTACAAGCTAAGGAACTACTACTAGAAAGTAAGAAAGAGGCCCAGAAGAAATCCTTCCATAGTGCTTTCAGAGGAAACATGACAGACTTCTAGTCTCCAGAACTGTGAGACAATAGAATTCTGCTGTGTGAGTCACTCAGTTTGTAATTTTTTATGGCGCCCTAGAAAACTAATGCATCCATCCTTCACACAAGGTAGCAGTAGGCCTCTACTGTATAAATTTGCTTCTCATCATATACAAAAGGTAGGTATACCAATAACAAAATTCTAACCCCACTCAGTTACTGACTAATTAAAACAACCAACCATAGTAATGACCTGAGAAGTAGAGGTATATCCATTTACTGTCATTAATATTTTTACCTCAGATTCAATTTTTTTTTACGTGTTGACCAATTTTCAATCAAATATTGTGAGACATATAAAAATGCAACAAAAAGAATGAATTTTCAGGAAATAAAACCATCTACAGAACCAGATGAAAGATATCCCAGGTGTTGGAACTGTCAAACAGGAACTTTAAAGATAGCTGTGATTAATGTTTAAGTTAAAAAGAAGAAAAACACATGAACAAGTAGGAAATTTCAGCAAAGAAATAGAAACTATTAAAAAATGAATCAAATGATTTTGCTGCACAAAAAAAGAGATGAAGACATTTATAATAAATCTGGACATAGAATGGAAACAATCAATGAATTTGAGTTAGATTAGTAGAAATTATCCAAACTAAAATACAGTCAGAAGAAATATTTTAACAAATTTATTATAAAGTTGTGCATAGAGTGGAAAGTATCGATGACTTGAGTTAGGTTGGTAGGAATTATTCAAACGAAATATAGTCATGCAATGTTTAGCAACAGGGATATGTTTTAGCAAATACATCATTAAACAATTTTGTCATTGTGAGAATATCATAGAGTTCTCACTTGTCCAAAACTTAGACAGTATAATCTGGTACACATCTCAGTTCAATGGTCCCCAATCTCTTTGGCAGCAGGGACCAATTTCGTGGAAGACGATTTTTCCATGGGCCAAGGGTGGGAGGTGAGATGGTTTCAGGATGCTTCAAACACATTACATTTATCATGCACCTGTTATTATTACATTGTAATATATAATGAAATTATTATTTCACCATGAGTCTACAAGCAATTAATTTATTATGGGCCCTGTGCAGTCAAACTTTACTGCTAATGCTAATCTGTATTTGCAGCTGCTATCCAGTCCTAGCATCACCACCTTAGATCAACTGCAGATAATCAGGCATTATATTATCATGAGGAGAATGCAATCTAGATATTGCAGTTCACAGTAGGATTCTCACTCCTATGAGAATCTAATGCCGTGACTGGTCTGACAGGAAATAGAGGTCAGGTGGTAATGTGAGCAATGGGGAGCAACTGTAAATACAGATGAAGCTTCACTTGCTTGCCCACCACTCACCTCCTGCTGTGCGTCTGGTTCCTAACAGGCCATGGGCTGATAACAGTTATCAGTCCATGGCCTGGGGTTGAGGACCTTGGTATGGCCTATTGTTCTTGGGCTACAAACCTGTATACCATGTTGCTATACTGAATACTATAGAAAATTATAATATATTTGTATTCGTGTGTCTAAAGATAGAAAAGGTACAGTAAAAAAAAACACACAATATTGTAATATTATAGGACCACCATCACATACGTAGTCTGTTGTTAACCAAACTGTCATTATGTGGTGAATGACTTTACAAAACAAGAATAAAAATAACTAGCAACAACAAAAAATGAAAAAAGGAAAAAAAAAGCATGAAAGACCTGGGAAAACATCAAAGGCTTAAAATATATGTTATCGGAATTCTGGAAAAAGAAGAGAGAAAAACGAAGTAGAAGAAATATGTAAAGAGATAATGGCTACTTCCTCAATTAAGAAATGAATACAACCCAATGATTCAAGAAGCTCATAGAACCTCAAGCATAATAAACACAAAGAAAAACACACTTTGGCACATCAAATTGCTCAAAGCTAAAATAAAGAATAAATCTTGATGGCAGACAGAAGAAAAAAAGGAAGAAAGAGTAGGGGAGGGAAGAGAAGGGAGAAGAGGTACAGAAAGATAGAGAAGGAAGCAGGGGAGGCAAGGAGGGAGGGACGGAGGGAATGGAAGGAAGGAAGGAAGGAAGGAAGGAAGGAAGGAAGGAAGGCAGGAAGGAAG